>NC_138381.1:46977133-46992816 GCF_054177405.1 Leptonychotes weddellii | reverse complement strand
ATACTACTCAGCCATCAGAAAGGATGAATACCCAACTTTTACATCAACACGGATGGGACTGGAGGACATTATGCTAAGTGAAATAAGTCAAGCAGAGAAAGTCAATTATCATATGGTTTCACTTATTTGTGGAACATAAGGAATAACATGGAGGACATTAGGAGAAAGAAGGGAAAAATGAAGGGGGGGATATCAGAGGGGGAGATGAACCATGAGAGACTATGGACTCCGAGAAACAGACTGAGGGTTTTGGAGGGGAGGAGGGGGCGGGGGGATGGATTGGCCCAGTGGTGGGTATTAAGGAGGGCACTTACTGCATGGAACACTGGGTGTTATACGAAAACAATGGATCGTGGATCACCACATCAAAAACTAATGATGTATTGTATGGTGACTAACATAACAGAATAAAATAAAAAAAGAAAGATAAGAAACTGTCACCACCCTCAAGGTCATAAACATATCCATTACCTCCTGAGGTTTCTTCTCAACCCTTATTATTTTTATTCTTATTATTTATATGGTAAGAGCACAACATGAGATCTACCCTTTTAGAAAATTTTAAGTATACAACACAGTATTGTTAGCTATAGGCACTATACTGTATAACACATCTCCACATGTTACTTGTTTTGCATAACTGAAACTTTGTACCCTTTGAGTATAATCTCCCCATTACCTGCTTCCCCAACCCCTGGCAATCCAATTCTACTCTCTGCTTCTATGAGTTTAATGATTTCATATTCCACATACAAGTGAGATCATGCAGTATTTCTCTTTCTGTGTTTGGCTTATTTCATTTAGAATAATGTCTTCCAGGTCCATTCATATTGTCACAAGGCAGTATTTTCTTCATTTTTGTAAGGCTGAATAATATTGTATGTATATACCGCTTTTAAAAAAAGATCCATTCCAGGCGCCTGGGTGACTCAGTCATTAGGTGTTTGTCTTCGGCTCAGGTCATGGTCCCAAGGTCCTGGGATCGAACCCCGTGTCAGGCTCCCTGCTCAGCAGGAAGCCTGCTTCTCCCTCTCCCACTCCCCCTGCTTGTGTTCCCTCTCTTGCTGTCTCTCTCTCTCTCAAATAAATAAATAAAATCTTTAAAAAAAAAATCCATTCATCTGTCTATGGACATTTAAATTGTTTTCATATCTTCACTATTGTGAATAATGCTGCAATGAACACGGGAGTGCAGGTATCTCTTTGAGATCCCGATTTCAATTCCTTTATCGCCATTTCATTCTGATTAGGACAGAAAAGGTGGAAAGTTTGAAATCTTTTTCTCAGATTGAAATTGTATTTTCTTTCAACTTGAGAGTGTTTGAAAACTGAAGACCTAGACAACACAGAAAAATGCAGCTTCCTCCATGTGGGTTGACACTTAGATAGGTGGTGCTGTTGCAAGGATGGGTTAGACAGGGTGGTAGGAAGAAAAAACATAGTTTTTCAAAATGTTGTATACATAATTTCATCATGTATCTGTGAGGTGTTGGGATATTCTAACATAGCAACTGTATTCAAACATATTCTAATGTAAAATTTAAGCAATTTCAAAATTAAATATGACAGGAACTTATTTGCTATTTTGGCTTATTTGCACTATTTTTGCCCTTTACCTGTATAAATTAACATGATATTATATAGCTTGCTGATGAGAAACAAAGCTAGCACCCAGAAAAAAAAAAATAAGAATTAGATGCTAAACCTCAGTTGCTAATCTGTTGCTTAGTTACTACACCATGCGATTTCCATAGTATATTGTATCACAATCATTACCTCTAGCATTTACATTTGTAAACCTACCTTGTTTTGGTCATTTTCCATAATACTGTTAAAATATTCAGACTATTGCCTTAAGTAAAATGGTATCAAGCTTCTAAAATTTTTACCTTTTACTTAAAAAAATGCTAAAGTCATTCCACCCCCCCAACATTTCAGCAAGATTTATAAGAAATGATGTTCCTCATGTTGCATTTCTTAAATTCTAAATGAAAAATAACAATTAAAATATAGCTATTATCGGTGACTCATAATTGTAGTCTTTCAGATCATTGTATCATCCTGTTAAATATCTTCAAGCATTTTGAAACATATGTTTGCTGAATGACCATATTTTTGAACATATTGAAAACACTTCATCACCATATTTTACCAGTAGGTTCCACTATGTTTTATTGCCATGAGTACCCAGCTGCTTCTTTCTCTGAAACCTGCCAGAAGATTCATTATGGAGCCGTTTCTCTGAATGCCTTTGTTCCCCTTCTTTCAATTATATAGTTCTTTAGCATAGGCCATCCTCCTGTTGACCCAAGGTGGTGTTAAGAATTTAATGATTTGAACAAAGGACTTCGTTTCTTTTTTCACCCATTTTCTAAAATGATTGCTAAGCAAGAATAGCTATATTTTAGGAAGAAGGGAGAATTTGTGGAAAAATTATTATTAATCATATAAGCCAAAGGGGGGAAAACATAGGACAGTTACATACAGAGGATACTCAAGGTCCAGTATCATCTAGCTGAGACTGGTAAACAATTGGTATGACTGACAGAGAGGAAAAGAAAAAAAAATGGAAGTTTTCCCATGGTCAGTTTTCAACTATAAAAATTTTTAAAATTTAAGAGAATACTATATATGTCACTAAAATCACACATATCACTGAGAGAGTGGGGGGGGGTCAGAAAGAGAGAGAGAGAAAATCCTCAGGCAAACTCCCTGCTGAGCATGGAGCCCAATGCAGGGCTCTATCCCAGGACCCTGAGATCATGACCTGAACCAAAACCAAGAGTCAGATGCTTAACCGACTGAGCCACCCAGGTGCCCCTTGATAAATTTTAATAAAGTATCATATAAAAATAATTATAGCCAAAGAACATAAAATGTATTCATTCAAATGCCCAAGAATGTCTACTATGGGTCAGAAATTGTCTTAGATATTGAGTATAAAGTGCTGAGCAAGATGGACAAAGTCCCTACAGTACAGAGCTTAGAGTATAGCTATAGAGCTTAGAGAGCTCTTTTGACATTATATGTTGATTTCCATGCCTTTATCAGCATTTAGGTTTTCATAGTTGTTGATAGGTCTAAAGATGCCTGGAATCTAAGAATTAAAGGGAATGTTGGCCTACTTCACTTTACTTATCTATGAATTTTTCAATGATCTCTTTTAATCCCACTTCCACACCAAGAGGGGTTTACCTTTGTATTGTTCTGCAGAGTACTTCTTTTGGATCTAAGACATGAGAAAGAACACCAGCAAAAATGAAGGCATAAGAAAAGCCTAGTCATATTTACATTGAACTTAACATTAAGATATGCTAAGTGTGTTTTCTTTGGCCTCTGCTTTAAATTTCTACTGTTCGACCTTTTTGAGAAAAAAAAAAAGACCCTTCTTTTGGGGAGACCTGGGTGGCTCAGTCGTTAAGCGTCTGCCTTTGGCTCAGGTCGTGATTCCAGAGTCCTGGGATCGAGCCCCACATCAAGCCCCACATCAAGCCCCACATCAAGGCCCACATCAGACTCCCTGCTCAGCAAGAAGCCTGCTTCTCCCTCTCCCACTCCTGCTTGTGTTCCCTCTCTCACTCTCTCTCTATCAAAGTAAATAAATAAAATCTTAAAAAATAAAACTGTTTTTAAAAGAAAGACTCTCCTTTTTTCTAATTCTTCAGGATAAAATTCTTTATCTAAAAAGAAACTTTGAGATCTAGTCTAAACACCAGTGCAGGATTTCTGACAAATGTGCATTTAGGTTCAGTTTTGAAGTACCTCCTGTGATGAAAGACTCATTACTTTTCCTTTTTTTGAACATTTTTTGGAGTCTATTTTTTTGAACAATACTCCTGCTGCTGTGGGAATTATTAAGGGACTTACAGCCAAGTGAGCTAATAAATAAAGAAAAATGATAATAACACCATACAGTTATCCATTAGTCCCATTGATGTTTGCTTTATTATTCAATAGAAAGTCAAAAGAAATACCCGTCCTCAAGAAATTCTTAATCTACTTTGAGAACTGAGATATGTAAGCTATAAAAGTATAACATCCCAGATGTTCTGTGACAGTAGGGCCAGATACATTGGGTAACTGTGGCCAGGTAATACCTCACTGAAGACATGAAATGTAACTTGACCCTTAAGGGCCAGATAAGAAACTGGTAGATCTTTTGAGTGAAATCATATGGTATTGGTTTTGACAGATGCCATATGATTTCACTCATAAGTGGAATCTAAAACAAAACAAAACAAAAAAACAAGAAACAAAAAAAACCCCCACAAATGAATAAACAAACAAAAAGCAGAATCAGACCTATAACTACAGAGAACAAACCCCTGGTTGCCAGAGGAGAGGGGGTGAGAGGTTGGGCAAAATGGATGAAGGGGAGTGGAAGGTATAGGCTTCCAGTTATGGAATGAATAAGTTGTGGGAATAAAAGGCACAGCATAAGGAATATAGTAATGATATTGTAATAGCGATGTATGGGGACAGATGGCAGCTACACTTGTGATGAACATAGCATAAGGTATAAACTTGTTGAATTACTACATTGTACACTTGAAACTAATGTAACATTGTGTGTTGACTATATCCAAATAATAAACAAACAAACAAACTGGTAGATCTTTGAGGACAATCAAATTAGTAGAAACAGGAGAGTGAGGATACATAATATTTGTTCAAGAGCAACTAGAGGAATGGTTTGGCATATGATAGGGTGCCAGGGATTGGAGTATAAATTGTAGACATCAATTTATAGGGGCTATTGAACTTATACCCGTAGATACTAGAGCACGGGTGAAAATTGTTGAAAACAGAATGATGAATGATGAATGAAAGTGATGTCAACTCTATAAGATAAATTAGTGTAGAGCTACACAAAAGGGTGGGTGGGTGGTAATAAATCTAAGAAAGTGGTAGTACTAGTAGACATAACATATGGATTTGAGAGACATTAGGAGGGAAACAAACTGGATGTGATGACTAATTTGGTAAAGGCTTAGTTTTGAGACTAGTCAACTGAACTCATTCAGTAAGTTTACTTAGTCAACAGAAATAGGAAAACTTCAGCGAACCATTACTTCTTTTTAACAGGATTTTTTAAATGTAATAATAGGAAGAACATCATGGGACAAAAAGGATGTTAATTGACATCTCTTTAACCCTTTATTTCCTTTATATACTAGCTTTTTTTTTTAAGATTTTATTTATTCATTTGACAGAGAGAGAGAGATAGCGAGAGAGGGAACATAAGCAGGGGGAGTGGGAGAGGGAGAAGCAGGCTCCCTGCTAAGCAGGGAGCCTGATGCGGGGCTCGATCCCAGGACCCTGAGATCATGACCTGAGCTGAAGGCAGATGCTTAATGACTGAGCCACCCAAGCACCCTATATATTAGCTTTCTTTACCACTTGCTTCTCAATTCAGTGAATAGGAATTGGTAAACTCTACTAAGATTAACCTCATTCTTCTCACCTTAAACTGAACATTTTATTAGAGGGGTCTCTCTCTCTCTCTCTTTTTTTTAAGATTTTATTTATTTATTTGTCAGAGAGAGGGAGAGAGAGAGGAGAGAGCACAAGTAGGGAGGGGAGTGGCAGGCAGAGGGAGAAGCAGGCTCCCTGCTGAGTGGGCAGCCCTATGCAGGACTCGATCCCAGGACCCTGGGATCATGACCTGAGCCGAAGGTAGACGCTTAACTGACTGAGCCACCCAGGAGTCCCTAAAAGTGTCTCTTCCAACCAGTATAATGAGGCAGCAAGACACACAAATGATTCTTAACATTATTGTTCAAGTGACATACACTCTGGTCTTAAAGAATCATTAATTATCCATTCTGGAGACGGTCCTGACATTGTCTTCAAATAAGCCACTCGTATTCTCATTAATATGCAAAACTGTTTCCGATCTTTGGTAAAAGCTCTGTTTAAGTGGATTATACTCCACTGCAACTCAGCCAGGTTGGAAACTACTGGGTCTCACTTAATCACCCATAAATAAGTGATGAAGCCTCAAATGAAGTTTTAAATGGCTGTCATCTTATTTCAATCCCAAAATTTATTTTAAAATGTCATATATATCTATGATCTTTCCAGGACTATGAGTGGAGGATAAATTTTCTAAAGGACATATTTAAGTCATATGGATAGTGTACACGAGTTCGCTAGAAAACAATGTCTTTCTTAAAGAATTGGGAAATGAGCAGTGTTCAGTTTTTGAAAGTCAAGCAACATTTTGGTGTCGATTGAGTTGCCTCTTTTGAGAAACAGTTTTGACATATCACATATGGTGAAACTGATACTATTTGAAATAAAAGGAAAGGAATCATGTATAAATCTCTTGGAAAGTGAGTCCACAATAAATTATAGATTAAACTGTGCATGATGATAACATGTATGGTAGGCTTTTTTACATCATGAAAGTTTCATTTGTTGGAGAAAAAAAAAATCACTGTTTTACTGATAATTTAAACAAGGAAACATTTCAATTGCAAAAATGCTGGAAGATAATTTTCAATGATTGTTAATAAAATTTTCTTCATCCTTCTTCCTTATTAAGCTTTGACAAATTAAAAATACCTGTATTTTACCAATCCCTACCTAGCAAATAAATGTTTACCTTTTATAAATATAAAAGCCACATAGAACACATGTGATCTAAATATTAAGTCTTAAATATAGTGTACTTTATTTGATGATAGTAAACATTTCTAGTATATTTGCTTTGTTAGATACTTTACATATGTTATTTTGTTTAATCTTTACTGTATACCTGTGAGGTGGGTACCATTATTATCTCTATTTTGTAGATGAGGGAATTAATGTTGACAGAAACTTAAGAAACTACCAAAGGACACACACAAAATGGGAGAAACAGAAATAGAACCAAACCTCACTAGTCTGATTCTGGAGTTAATACACATAATATACTGAATTGTCTTCATTATTCTAGTGATACTTTTTTCAAATTCATGTTCCACACTACTAGAGGAGTTGGGTTTAATATTCCCTTTCAAATGAATAGTTAAGACATTTTGTTCTTGTCCACATTGATAGTACCATTAAGTTTTATTAACTGATTTTTTTTTAATTTGAAAAACATAATTGGCAAATTCTAAAACACTAATATCTAAAACATACTAATATGGCCACTGAGACAGGTGAACAAGTGGGAATAGAGTAACATTTCTAGATAGCGAAGTCATCCTCCAAAATTATTGGCTCATATAATCACAAAAGGTATCTTGGGCTACAATACATTCCCATCCTTCGCCTTTTTTGTGACATCCCCCAATACATATTTAAGCAAGGACCCGGGCCATTACATGAATCTAAAGATTATTTATGGTAAAGAGTAGAGGTTTGTCAGGGCAAATGAAAAGCTAGTGTGTGTGTGTGTGTGTGTGTGTGTGTTTGTGTTCAGTAGGTATCTACTAAGTGTTAGAAAGAGGTTGTGCAGATTTCTGCAAACCATATCCAGTAACTCTATCACCCAATATTCAAATGTCCTCATTCCTTTTCATTCTGTCTTTAAAGCTTTTTCTTTTATATGAGCCAGCACACTATGGATTCTAATTTCTGAGGTTTTCGAAACCTACTACCATTTACTAGAATGTAATCCCAAAAGAAAATATGTTTTTCAAAGAGTCAGTTCCAATATTTAAAATAACAATGGGAAATGTATAATTTATTTATTTATTTATTTATTTATTTTATTTTATTCTGGTGACTTTTGAAATGAAATAACCTTTAGAGCAAATTGAATTCAGAACCCCATCTCTGAACTAGAAAGCAGAATAATTTTGTTTGGTCATGTTCCCATGGAATTGGAATTGTCTCAGTGGAATCATTTTAGAAGGATTATAAAACAAACCAATAAATACACGAAGAATGAGGAAGTGCCCTGTCTTATAGTATTAAAACAAAACAAAACAAAACAAAACATAGCTGTCCCAGAGGTATAAACAAATACAGACATGCATCTTCATTTGTATTTAGGTTCCATGGCCAAATTTTAGGGCTTGAAATGTCCTTGGTTTTTGGTTTGTGTGTGTGTGTGTGTTTTAACCAAACATATTGATTGTGTATATAGATTTCTGACAATAAACAGAAAAACTAAGTAGTAAAAACTTAAATTGACTTGGATTTTCTCCCTCTCTTTTCTCTTGAGTTCACTCTCCCTTTCTCCTGGAATGTTATCATAGAATTAAATTTTAATGTTCCTTCAGAATGTTCCTTGTCAGAAAATAAGAACATGACAAAGAAGATCTCATGACACAGGACTAGTGGTAACAGATACAAATACATTCCAAGAGAAATGGAGTCCATCTGGAAGGATTAAGGGGTAGTGGAAAACATTTATGATCTCGTGCCCTCCTTGCTTCTCTTTCCCTTTTCCTCCACAAATTTTGTGAGTCCTATTGATGGCGCCTGCCTTCAGGTTGGAGAGGCAGCTCTAATTAGAGCAAAAAGTGAATCAGGTGATTCAGTGACACCTTTTGATCAGTAGCAGAAGTTAAGAGTTGCTGCGAATAGGTCAGGTGTGACAACAAAGGTGCTTTTTGAGGTGTTTGAATAGACTCTGAGTTTCAAGATTCTCAAATTCAAAATCCTCTTAAGCTCAAGTATTCAAATCAACAGGTTTGCAGTAAAGCTGCATTTCTTCTAACTAGCATCCTAATTCCCTGCTTAGTAATAGAACCTTAACTTGAAGTCCAGCCTTCGTGAGAACCCCATCCTTCTGCCAAGAACTTGACCACCTACTGAGAGAATAGGGCTGAATTGTGCCCTTCTTAGCCCCCCCTTTCCACTCAACCCCACCCCAACTCCGACCCCACCAGTCTTCAGGGTGTGGGCTTCCTACTGTTACTGGGCAATGTGGCTGTGGAATCAAATGGCCATCTGAATGCCCTTTATGCCTCTTCCCTTGCTTCATTTTGCCTACTGGATCTCACATGTCTACAAGGTAACACTCTTAAGCCATGCCTGAGCTTGCCCAGTCCTTTGAATACCATGAGTTAGTGCATCTCGTACTGTCGTGTGCATAAAGTCATATGGGAGGGAATTATGTGCGTTAAAATGCAAATAATGATTCCATAAGGCCTGTGCGGGGTGGGGGGACCGCCATTCTGCATGTCTAACATGCACTCAGGCACTGTGCCGCTGCCGCTTGTCTGTGGGCCAGACTAGTAACAATAACGTATTAGATTGCCTGACTGCCTCCTCCAGTTTAATATCTAATGCCTATCTCTCAGATGCCTCCACCCTCCCGACTCAGCAATGTGTAGCTGAGGAGCTGGCTTTAGGACAATGACAGACCTAGGTATTAATGAGTGCACTGCTTTATCTCATTGTTCCAAGATGCCGGCTACATCTGGCAGGAGTTGGCATTGCTCTTATTGTTTTCATTAGGCTGAGAAAAATTTTCTGAACAATAGGGATGAAAATAACTTTATTTATCCCTTTCTTCCTGCCAACAGCCATCTCCAAACTGCCACACTCTCATGAAAGCAGGCTGCCACCTGTGATGGGATTAGTGACTAGAACCGGGAGTTCCCTCTTCATGTTCTGCTGCTCCTTCTTTGTGAAAACTATAGTGAAGCTTTTCTCTAAGTGCCTCAGCCCACCCTCACTCAGTGAAAGAAATTGTTACTTTCACTAGAAAAGCCCAATACTCTCCCTAGGGTTGCAAAGAAGTGTTATATTGGATAGATTGACTGCTCTGTGGGGCCATAGGTCAAGGAATGCTTGAGCCCTTTATACCACCAGGGTCCCACAAATCTGCAGATAAGGAGCACAATGTTGCTTGCTTCCCAGACGCTGTTTACTTGGAAATCTCAAACGTTGTAAATAGAAAGTTAGACAACTTGTGGGTTTTGTTTTTCACTGACATTCTTTTTCCATTGAAAGGAAAGCATCAGGGGCACCTGGGGGCTCAGTTGGTTAAGCCTTTGGCTCAGGTCATGATCTCAGGGTCCTGGGATCCAGCCCTGCATTTGGCTCCCGGCTTAGCCAGGAGCCTGCTTCTTCCTCTGCTTCTGCCCCTCCCCCCTGTTCATACTCTCTCTCTTTCTCAAATAAATAAATAAAATCTAAAAAAAAAAAAAAAAGGAAAGCATCAGACACTAGTAGATTAAGAAAACACCAGAGAGCCGCAAGCCATGCAATGCCCTCAGCAGCTTTTCTCAGTGTGTGCATGTTTCTCTTTTCACCACAACAGTGAGAGAACCATTCCATCAGAAATAAAGACTTAGCTGAAAGCTAATGCCATCTGAAGATGAAGGATTAACATCTATGTTTGGGAGAGGCCCCGGAGGCCGTTAAGAATTTGCCCAGTTAACAGCTTGGAGTTTGGCAAGTGAACATGATGACAATACTGATAGAGTCTGAAACTACTTTTTAGCTTTAAAAAAAATTACTCTGTGGAAAAAATGATAATTCTGCTTTTTTTCATGTTTGGTTCAAAAAAGGTAAAAATTCTATTAACCATTTTTCTCCATATTAACCTTGACTGAAGTCTTCCTCCTAACATTAATCTTACTGTTTCAACTAGTTTAAATACTTAATGGTATGAAAACTTCCTTGCCTTCTGCAAACATATGTATTTACATATAAGTATTCTCCTCCATTCTCTGATATTTCAGATGTTCTTTTTTTTAAGATTTTATTTATTTATTTGAGAGAGAGAGAATGAGAGACAGAGAGCAGGAGAGGGAGGAGGGTCAGAGGGAGAAGCAGACTCCCTGCTGAGCAGGGAGCCCGATGTGGGACTCGATCCCGGGACTCCAGGATCATGACCTGAGCCGAAGGCAGTCGCTTAACCAACTGAGCCACCCAGGCGCCCTGATATTTCAGATGTTCTAAAACGTCAAATATGTCCTGGGCATTATTGACTATATTGATAAAGCACTGACTAATGATATTTCTCTTCTGACAGCCATCTTTTGTCTCTGGGCATGTATTTGGAGTTAGAGGAAGTCTGACAGAACCTATACTCAACTTTAGGTTGATAAATCTGAATCATTTAGTTCACAGCAATCAGTTCCTTACTCATTAAGATGTATTGTGTGTCTTTTCTGTCAGTTACTGTACTAGAGGTAAAGGTGGGGGGAGACAGGCAAAAAAATACAAAATAAACTATTTCATTCTTAACTCTCATGAGCTCTCTATTGCTAAAATAAACAGGCAAATAACAGCCTAGTACAAAGTTTGTCTTTGGCATTTCTTGACTGTTTTTTATTTTGCTAACACCTATTTTCTTCAAGTTTATATCACTGTTTTACTATAGTTTTCAGCTTTATTGAAGTATAATTGATATTATAAGATGTTTAAAGTATAAAATGTGGGGCACCTGGGTGGCTCAGTCATTAAGCGTCTGCCTTCGGCTCAGGTCATGATCCCGGGGTCCTGGGACTGAGCCCCACATCGGGCTCCCTGCTCCGCGGGAAGCCTGCTTCTCCCTCTCCCACTCCCCCTGCTTGTGTTCCGTCTCTTGCTGTGTCTCTCTCTGTCAAATAAATAAATAAAATCTTTAAAAAAAATAAAGTATAAAATGTGATGATCACTTTATCATATTTTGAACACTATAGATGCCGTTACCTAGTTTTAAGCTTTTTCTTAGTTATCAATGAGATCTTCTCATGCCCCAGTATCTGCTGCAATTTTACTTATTATGCACACACACACAAACCTCGTTCAATGTAAAAAATTATTATCTCAAGATAGCATATATGATTATATTTATGCCAATAGTGTATCTTCTACTTGACATTAGTATTAACTTGTATCTGGCATGAATTTTCAACTTTTAATTTAATTATGTTTGCTTATGTATAGCTATATCAACAGCTATAATGAAGAAAGTAGTATGTGTAGGGGTGAATAGCTTGTATTTTTTTGTAGTATATATGTGTTTTATAGAATTGACATAAGGTGAATAATTATGTTCATAGAATGTCTTTTTCATTGAAAATGAATTCCTTTTTAAGATAAGAATTCATCAAAGAGTCCTTGCCTCCTACTTTAGATGCACCAACAGCATCGTTCAGAGGCTATACAGGGCGCATAAAGTGTCAGCCTGGACTCATATCAATCATGGCTCATATTGGACTTTTCTGGGGCCCCAGTTTCTTCTCTCATTAAATGTGCACAGTAGTGTGTAACTTGCAAGGTTGTTGTACAGATTAAGATGTTGAAGAGTCTGGTAAGGCCCCCTTAGAACGTTGAAAGCACTTAGCACTTAAAATTCGTGGAATGGGCCATTTGGGGGCTGCACTGCTCTGGTCCTAGGGTGCTTGTGGAGTGGGTAGAATTTGACAAGCAAACTGTGAACTGGGACCTGGCCTCTCAATCCCACCTGTCAAACTCTCACCCAGGGTGGAGCTTCAGGTGCAGATCCATCTCCCTGAGGGTGTCTCCTCTCATCCCCTCTGCACCCTACATCTTCATGTTTTGATCATTTCCCCCCTGAGCTTTATTTCAATCCCCAATTTTGCTCAAGATTTTTAACCTGCAGTTCGTTAACTAATACAGCTATTCTCTGATTCATCATTTCCAACCCATCAACCCATATTTAAAAACAGGATAACCACGGCCCTTGCCAAATGGAAAAGGAATTATTGCAAAATGATAGAAAAAATGCAAATTGTTAGCAAAGGAAGCCTTTGTCAGGTTGAGAATTTTCTCTTCAGTGCTGGCCTTTTTGATTCACTGCTGAAACCATTTGCTGTCACCTAGATTCCCATACTCTCTGGTGGCCTTAGGTCTAAGATGGCCACAAGATAACCAGGGAAACTGGCCTGTGGTTACTGTCTTTTCTCAGCCTCCTTGCCTCTGCTAATTTGTAGAATCTTCCCTCTTTCCCTGGTTTGGGAGGCTTGAACATAGGATGTGTGCAGTAGAGTTTTCTTATTGCTCCAGAGTTTCTACTCTCCTTCTCTCCCTGTCTCCCTTCCTCATTTCTGCATTCCTTCCTCTGAAATTCTCATTTAAAAAAGTCATAGTCAAAGTGATATTAAGAAATTTCCTATCATAGGAAACTAAAATATACATAAAATGAGGAGGATAATATAAAAAAACTATACAAGCTGTGGCTTTACAGGTAAAAATTTTAAATGCTGTTTTGTCCTTGCATAGAAACAATTATGTAATTATAAAGACATGCTTTCTCCTTAGTCTCAACAATCTTCCCCCATCCCCCTCCCTATCCAGAACTTTAGAAAGAAAAATAATGGCTAGAGAGAGATAAGCCAGGCAGTTAGCACAGTACAAGAATTCTTGGAGGTGTTGCAAGGGGATTTCTGACATAATAGAATTCTCAAGTATAGGGCTGATAAGCTGGTAAGTTTTTCTCCCACAAAGTGTTGGGGAGGAACCCAGCATATTCAGAGGCCCTGTGTCCTTATGTGTCCCTATTTATCTGCTCATAAATGGCTGGCATCCAAAAAGCAGAAAGGAGAAACCAACATGTATTACTGGCATCATAATGTATAACTTTTCAATAACTAAATTATCATTTGAGAAATGTGATTTTCAAAACAAGACTATTAAAATTGTTGGGTCAGTAAGTGAGTATGAGGGCTAATTGGCAGGAGCATTTAAATTACATTTTTGTGGTGTACTTTTAATCTACACAAGAAACCAATGAAAATAATTGACGTCAGAAATTGAATCCACTTTATTATTTCAAAAGTCAAACACAACCATGCATATCTGAAACTAACCAAACTAAATTTGAGGTAGAATGAGGTGAATTTGAGTATAAAGAAAACACTTTTACTGGAAAATCCTAAAAATATTTTATATATATCATTTTTTACATATAAAACAAGCAAACAAAAAACAAACTTTAAGATGTTGAACCACTCTTCATATTGATGTAAAGGCTTATGCTTATTTATTTGTTTAAGTGTGAGGAAGTCTGTTTTTGTTAACCTGGTTGAATGAAATCTCGAAGCCTGGAGACTTCATAACAATGCCTCCCATTTGTAGTACCTGTTGCCATGGATACAGCCGCTGTCCCTGCGGGGAACTGTAAAATTGGCCCAATCAGAGACTGATCAGTTGTGTAACTGATCTGTGCATATACAATGTTTTGTAAATTATACTATTTTCATATACATGATTTGGTTTAATATAAAGATGCCTCTACTTAACTAGCTAGAGGTTTCTACTACTTTTAGGTTTTCTTAGTGGTATAAAAAAAATTCCACCAAAAGCAACCTTCTAAGCATAACATTTCTGCTGAACTTTACTCCATTGTGTTCTAATTTTGCTCATAGGATAGTGGTTTCAATGCATTTGCTTTATAAAAGACATTTCTTTTCAAATGAGATGCCTTTATCCTGATGTTTGAAATGTGTATGATTTAACCCACTGGTGCTATAAATCAATAGTGTGCCCTCAATATAGTTTTGTCTGTTAAGCCCTGGACAGGTCACTTCGCCTCTGAGCCTCCTTCATAGAATAAACAAGGTAAGGATAATAATATTATCCAACTTATAAGTCTTTTATGAGCAATAAATGAGATAATCCATGTTATTGCAGGCCCAGTCCCTGACCCAAGGCAAAATTCAATAAATGTTAGCTATTAGTGTATGGGAAGAATCATTGGCAATAAACTTCAAAACACTTTAAAGTAAGTCAAGTAGCAAGCCAAAGAAATTCATCAGTGGCTTTGCATATGAAATATTGTCAGCTCTGGAAATAGTCAGTGATGTCTGTGTTTATGGCCTTAAATTAGTCATCTGACTTCAGTATTTCTCCTATCATTCATCAGTTAATTTTGGCTAATTAACCACTCATTCTCACCAAAATGTTTGAAGCAACTTTCTTAGTGGCACAATCTAAATACACAGACTCCACTTCCTTTTCTTGTTATGTCTATGACCCAAACTAAACTCATTGTGCCTAGAGGTTAGGGACACCATCAATCTTAGCATGAATTTAGCTGTCCTATGGAAAACACAGAGTGAAAGAAGAAGAGCAGAAATGGACCTAGGTCTTTTCCTCTCTGTGTGACCTTGGAGACTTACCTTTCTTAAAGGTCAGTTTACTTATCTGTACAGTAAAAATAATACCTTCCTTGCTAGTTGTAATAAGAAAATATAGTGTATACAAAGCTCCTTTTAAATAGCAGATGCTTTATTAATTCCATTTATTGCTTTTAACATTTGGGAAAGCAAAAATTCTTAGTGTTTTCCCTATTCTTATTTCCTTACCTTTAACCCTAATAATTCTAACTTGGCTTCAATATTCTCTAACTGTAATCTGATTTAAGTTGAAAAAAACCCTGTAGACCTACATTCAATGCAATCCCTATCAAAATACCATCAGCTTTTTTCAAAGAAATGGAACAAATAATCCTAAAATTTGTATGGAACCAGAAAAGACCCTGAATAGCCAGAGGAATGTTGAAAAAGAAAAGCAAAGCTGGTGGCATCACAATTCTGGACTTCAAGCTCTATTACAAAGCTGTAATCATCAAGATAGTATAGTACTGGCACAAAAACAGCCACATAGATCAATGCAACAGAATAGAGAGCCCAGAAATGGACCCTCAACTCTATGGTCAACTAATCTTCTACAAAGCAGGAAAGAATGTCCAATGGAAAAAAGAAAGTCTCTTCAACAAATGGTGCTGGGAAAATTGGATAGCCACATGCAGAAGAATGAAACTGGACCATTTCCTTACACCA
>NC_138381.1:46946613-46976633 GCF_054177405.1 Leptonychotes weddellii | reverse complement strand
AGAGGGAACACAAGCAGGGGGAGTGGGAGAGGGAGAAGCAGGCTCCCCGCAGAGCAGGGAGCCCGATGCAGGGCTCGATCCCAGAACCCTGGGATCATGACCTGAGCTGAAGGCAGACGCTTAACAACTGAGCCACCCAGCGCCCCAATGTTTATTTCTAAGACTAAACTGAGCCATTGAATCCTGCTTAATTTAGCTCCAGTTTCTCATTTTATTTTGAACAGAACTTCTAAACCTTTTTTTTTTTTTTTTAAGAGGGGAGAGAAAGAGCATGCATGAAGGGGGTGGGGCAGAGGGAGAGGGAGAGAATCTTAAGCAGGCTCCATCCTTAGTGCGGAGCCAGTCATGGGGCTCAATTTCACAACACTGAGATCATGACCTCAACTGAAATCAAGAGTTGGATGCTTAACTCAATGAACCACCTAGGCGCCTCCCCCACCTTTATTTTTTAACTTATCTTTCAAGTGTCCACAAACTCCAGAAATTCCAGTTGTGTGTTGGAAGTTTTTTCTGCTGTTACTGAGCTGAGAGTGGTGGAGCGTTGGACCTGTCAAGCTGGCAGGGATTGGGGACTCTTCCTTTTCAGTTATGGTGTTGTGACTGCCACCAGCTCTGTGACTCATAGTGCTTTGGCTTATTTACACCTAGCTGGACAAAGAACAGCACTTAGCAATAATATGTTGGGCAAATAGTTTCATATTACATAAGAATTTGAATATCTTTGTGAGGCCTTTCCCACTCTAGACTAATTTATCGTACTTATTCTTACTCAGAGAAACAGCAAAGTAGTAAAAGTGCAAGCAGTATATTTACCTGCAGAAAATCCATGATTCTTTTTTCTTCTTTTTTTGTCAACTAGTCGAGGGTTCTGTGGCCAAAGTCAGTCATATATTTCTCTAAAACTGTAGAATCTATTTAAATGTCAAATCTGTTTAAAGTCCTTTTAGAATGATTAGTAAATATATAAGAATATAATTTTCTTACTAAACCCCAGCTTTTAAAGATAATTGCTTCAATGAAATTTTTAAAGGAGATATTTTCCTGTCTTTTAGCCTTTTAAACATGTTTGAAAAGTAGAGGCCAATTTTTACATGAAGTTGAGATGTATCAGTTTCCTAAATGCATGACCATGGAGGTTTATGGCTTCTTTACTTCTTAAGGCATTTTTAAAAAGAGATGGAGTGTGCAAGACTAAGGGGCTTTTATAGATTAGATAGATTTTATATCTTTAAAATTTTCTATTTAATTCATATTTCTTGTTTCAGTTTATTTGGTATGTTAGGGAATGATGGCTAGAGATAAGGGGGGAAATACCCTTTATTCGCTGTGTAGGTCTTAGGTAATTATAAGGCAGTGAATTAACATTTCAAATTCAATAGCTAGAAATCATTCTAAATCAGTCTTACAAGGTTGCTCTCTTTGTAATAACACTCATTAATATTCCAATACTCCCTCACTGCTTTTTCAACTGCTACAAGTATAGTTTCTTTTGTTTCAAAAGTCTGTTTAATAGAGACCACTCAACTAAATAGGAAGGGTGAACAAAAAGTTTACTGTGGTCAAATTTGGTCACTGCTTTCTACGGGCAAGATGATCATATTCGCTTTTTTTATGACTGAGACAACTAGCAGTGATTACAGCCTAGTCCTATGTGTTCATTTCTTAACTTGGGGAATGAAGAAGTACCTCTGTTCTAGAGGCAAATCATTAAATAGAATGTACAGATATTTTTTAATTATAGAAAAAAGGATAAAATTGCTTTGCAAGTTATATACTTTTGTTGATATATACATATGTGTGTGTGTGTGTGTGTGTGTATATATATATATACTGATATGGGGGTTGGATAAGATGGATAAGGCTCCAAGGCCCACAGAACCATGATCCGTGCTGTAGAAAAAACTTGAGACAATTTATCATACCCATCCCTTCTGATAGGAACAACAGACTTGTGAGTAGGAGATGGTCACAAAGACCTGTGGCCTGAAAATGCAATATTCTCCAAGGGTCTAGTGCCATCTCCACACTTTTTATTTAAATTAGTTCCATAATACTGTACAACCTTTTTCTATGGAAATGATCCTCAATTTTTATTAGAAACATTTGAAATTATAATTAAAATCTGAATTAATTCATTTTAAATGTACAGTCTGACTTTAGTCTGATCCATACTCATTTTATTTAAGTTTAGAAATATTTATTTGTTGGGTTACTTAAAAAAACACACAAAAGCAACAAAAAACCCAATTACCCTACACTTGAATATTCCTTAACTTTGTACTAAGGGATGGCACTTGGATAATTGAGAAAACTCCCTATTTTTTTTCCACCATAGTGCTAGAATTTTTTTCTTCGTTTTTATTTTCTTGTCTATTTTGTTAGTACTTACAACAAATACAGATACATATAACTGGTCTCTGTGCTAATAGACAAAAGCCATCCTGTCATTATATGTAAAACATAACTAGATTTCTATGTAGATTTCTTTTTAATTTTCAGCTATTGCAACTAAAAATAAAATCAGAGTATCAACCCTTTTTTCTCTATTTGCATATATGTAGAAGAAAAGCCCCCCCCAAAAGTGGTATTTAACCAACAATCTGTCCATGATAATAAAAATTCATGTTTGACTTACTGAAAAAAGTTATTTTCAAGGCTAAGTGGTGAAAATTTCATATTTTGGTCAAATCCTGTAACCTGGAATCATGGAGACAGGGTTTATGAGAAAGCACAGCTTGTTTGTAATTTTACATATTCTTTATCTGATTCATCTCCAGATGCAATGAATAAAAACAGTGGCCAAGATTATCTTGTAATCATAACCTTGACATAAAGGCTACCAGAAAGTAAATGTTTGTTTAATTAATCTTTACATGGAAAAGAGGCAAATAACACCTCTCCAACTTATTAAGCTATAAAAGTCATGGTAGAAGAAGAGAAAGGACATAAGATATGCTTTATGTCAATTATAAAAGAAGTAATATACGGGGTAATATAGGAGTTGTTAAAAAAGAGAACCACAGGCCCAAAATGGAGTCACTTATGTTAACCCCACATCAGCAAACCAAGACTTTATACCTAACCTAACTGCAGTTTCAACCTCTCCAGCCATATGACCTTTAACCAGCCAACCTGTGAAATCCGTAGTCAGCACTAGTAGATAAGACAGACTTCTTCAGTTCCCCTTAAGAGGGCAACCTTGCCTTAAATAATAGATTCTTTACTAATTCCTTTTTTTCACTCCCTCTCTGCCTTTAAAAGCCTTTCCTTTTCTGCAGCACCATGGAGCTCCTTTCTTGTTTGCTAGATAGGACGCTGCCCAATTCATGAATTGTTGAATAAAGCCAATTTGATCTTTAAATTTACTCACTTGATTTTTTTTAACAGTGAATAACTATATAAACATCCTTAAGACTCACAATTCATACTAAAAAATAATTTCAGAATTGTTTGCCAATTTCCATTCTAAGCTATACATACCAGTGTGCCTATTTCCTTGCACTCTTATGAGCATTGGTTGGGTATCTCATTACATAATTAACAAACAAAACTGCTGATCTGAACAATAAAAATAGAATATTATGTTCCACTTCCAGATAAGATGGAGTAAGATGGATGCTTTACCCTCTTTTACCCACTGATAACAGCTACACAACTGCAAAATGCATTGACCTCTATTGGAAGAGGCTGAGAAGTCAAAATCAGCAAACAGATAAGGGAAGAAAACTAGAATTTGAAGTACCATTGAATCATCAGCAAGTTTACCATTTTATTTTTCTCCAGTAATTCCCAAGGAGTAAGTACTGTGGTGTAGACAGAGAGTTCCAGAAGCCTTTTAACTCTGGCTTAAGGAACCAGAAAGGAAACCACTAACATGCAGAGTATAGAAATCTCCCATTTTACTCCTTCTCTTCTCCATTCTCTCATGTCCTAGCCCCCAAGAAATCTTGGAAATGTTCAGTAGAGGGGGGATAACTAGAGCCACAAGTTTCTGACTGAGGATAGAAAAAGGATATCCCAAGGAACCAGAAAGTAATGGGGAGATTACAGAGAAGGAGAAGCTCAGGAGAGTAACTTTATCGAGATATTTACCAACTTTAAAACTCAACCTGGAGCTGTATATGCATGGATCTGAGCCTGATTAGCACCAAAAAACTTATGAAAACTAAGCTAATGGTTAGACCATCACTGTGTGCCAACTGACCAGTGGGCTCTTCTAAAGGAATGATCCCAAAAATTCTACAGGCTTTGAAAACTGAATTGATGTTGGAATCAGGGCCCCCTGAAAGCATGTTGGATCTTGCAGCCTAAATCCAAGTCAGTTACCTATGGAATAAAAATATCAACATTTTTCATAGGATTTAAGTTAGATGTAGAATTAATTAATTAAAGTTAGATGTAGATGTAGAATTTCATAACATAGTATTAAAATTTGCCAGTATAACTCTAAACCACTCAGAATACAAAGAACCACAAAGATTTCAACTTGCAAAAGATAACCAATGAACACAAAATGCTAGTCTGCTGCTTGTTAGCTGTGAACCTGGGGAAATTACTTAATCCCACTGTTCCCAATTTGCTTATCAGTAAAATGAAAATAGTAGGAAATGTCCTAAGGTTGTTGTGAAAATTCAGTGAGATCATATAAGAAAAAAAATTTGTTCACATTTTATCAAATTATACACCTTAAATATGTGGAGTTTATTGTGTGTCAATTATACCCAATGAAGTTGTAAAACAATGGAATACCATTGTGATTTTACTTACATGTTTCAAATTTTTAATTACTTCTATTTTTATGTTAGTGACATAATATCCTACTATAAAAGCTGGAACTCAATCTATCTAAAAGCTTAAAAAAAAGTGTGTAGATATAATTAATTCTCTGAAATATACAATGTTACTGTTCACTTTGAATTCAAATAAGAGATCACTATTTCCCTACTCATGTAAAAAATATTTTATACAATATTGGTTGAGGTATAACTTCACAGGGTGGAAGTGTTCAATTTGATAAGTTATGACATCTGTATACACATGTGAAACCCATGCCACAACCAAGAAAATGAACACATATATCACTCCCCAAAGTCTCCTCATGCTTGTCAATCCCTCTCTGCTGTCTCCCCATCTCCTGCATCTCCTTCCCATCCCCAGGCAAACACTCCTTTCTGATACGCTTTATGTCATTATACTTTGGTTTGCATTTCCCAGAATTTTATGTAAACAGAATCATACAATTTGTACTCTTTCTTGACATCTTTCATTCAGCATGATCATAAGATTCTTCCATGTTGTTGTGTATATCAATGGTTTATTCCTCTTTATTGCTAAGTAGTGTTTTATTGAGTAAGTGTACCAAAATTTATTTGTTCACTTACCTGTTGTTGGGCATTTAGGTTGTTTCCAGTTTTTAGCTACTACACATAAAGCTGATAGGAATACTTGCTTACACATAATTTTTAGGGACATATGCTTCTCTTCTTATGGGTGAATACCTAGGATTAGAATAGTTAAGTTTTTAAGAAACTGCCAAAGTGTTTTCTAGAACACTTGACATCTCCATTAGCAGAATGTAAGAATTCCAGTTCCTCCAGGATAATCCTCACCAACACTTGGTATAATCAGCCTTTTAAACTAGCTATTCTAATAGGTGTGTTGTGGTATCTTATTGTGTTTTTTAAAAAACTGAAATAAATTTTAAAAAATTATCATGCAATAAAATTGACTTAAAAATTGTATATAATTCTCTCACCTTGAACGCATGTCTAAAAATCATATAACCACCATCATAATCAGAATACAGAATAGTTCTATCACCCCAAAAAACTCCCTTGTGCTTTGCCTTTAGAGGGGCAACCTCCTGTCACTCAAAACCCTTGGCAACTATGAATCATTTTCTGTTGCTACAATTTCGTGTTTTTGAAATTATCAAATAAATAGAATCATATAGTACATATAACCCTTAGAGATTGGCTTCTTTCATCAACATTCTTTGAGATTCATCCTAGTTTTGTGCATATCAATAATTCACTATTTTTTACTGCTAAATAGTATTCATTATACTTTTTTAAAATTTGCCATTTCCAAGTAAATAATGATGAGCAAATTTTCATGTTTCTTTGATATTTGTATACGTCATTTGTTCAAATTTTTGTCCATATATTTATTGTTTTTTTATTATTTTTAGTGTTCTTAATATAGTCTTTATAAAAATCATTTATCATATATATGCTTGGCAAATATATTCTACCAGTTGGTGACTTGCCTTTTCATTCTTCCTTGTGTCTTTTGAAGAGAGCAAGTTTTAAATTTTGATGAAGTTTGATTTATTATGGTCTCCTTTAATGAATCATGTCTTTAGTGTCATATGTAGGAAATTTAAGGCTAACACCAAAGTCACAGATTCTCTCCTATGTTTTCTTACAGAAGTTTTATACTTTCAGGATTTACATTTAGTAAATGACCCAGATTGTGCTCATTTCTGTTTATGCTTACAGTATAGATTAAAATTCCAGTTGTTCCAGAAGTACTTGTTGAAGATGCTATATTCTCTTCACTGAATTGCCTTTGTACCTTTGTTAGAAATCAGTTGTTTGTGTATATGTGAGTCTATTTCTGGACCTTTTATTCTGTTACGTTAACCTCTTTGTTTAACTTGGCTTCACTACCACATTCTCTTCATGAGTTTATCTTTATAATGAGTCTTTTTTTTGTATTATGTTATGTTAATCACCATACATTACATCATTAGTTTTTGATGTAGTGTTCCATGATTCATTGTTTGCGTATAACACCCAGTGCTACATTAGGGTACGTGCTATAATGAGTCTTGACACTAGATAGTGTTAGCTCGCCAACATTGTTCTTTTTCAGAGTTCTTCTGGATATTTTAGATCTTTTGCATTTCCATATGAAATTTATAACTAGCTTGATAAATCCTACAGTAATCCTCCTGTGATTTTGATAAGCATTACATTTAATCTACAGATTGTTTGGGGGGAACTTACATTCTTCCTATGTTGAATATCCAATCCATGCAGGTTTTATTTTTTTGCATTCATCAGTATAGTATAAGTGTTCTATACTTAGAGCATTCAGCATATGTAAATATTTTGTTAGATTTATAACTATTTCATTATGTTCATTTTGTCATAACTATCAAGAATGTTAACAATATTGAATCTTCTGACCTGTGAACAATATATAGTTCTTCGTTCTTTAGATTTTCTTTAATTTTTCTCAACAATATTTTGTAGGTTTCATTGTGCAGGCTTTGCACATGTTTTTGTCAGATTTTGTCATATTTCTAATATTTCACGCTTAGGATTTTTAGTATATCATGATAATTATTTTTATGCTACTATAAATGGGATTTAAAATTTTTAATTTCTAATTGTTTGTTGTTAGTGTATCAAATATGATTGATTTTTGATATGGATCTTGTAGGCTGTGATTTGCTATAATTACTTATTAGTTCTAGTAGCTTTTAAAAATTCAGTTGGATTTTCTATAAGAAATTCTATTGTCTATGAAAAAAAATAAAAAAAATTTGATATCCTCCTTTCCATTTCTTCCAATTTTATTTTATTGCCTTATTGCACTGGCTAGCACTATCAGTATACTGATGAATAAGACATAAGATTGGAATCCTTGAACTCTTCCTTATCTTAGGGGAGAAAGTAATAAGGCTTTCACCATTAAGTGTGATTTAGAAGTAGGATTTTTGTGAATGACCTTTATCAGGTGGAGACCTGAATACATAGTTATGTATGTATATGTATGTATATACATACATATACCACATCTTCTTTATTCATTCATCAGGCAATGGACAGATGGGCTGCTTCCATAATTTGGCTATTGTAAATAATACTGCTATATACATAGGGGTGCATGTATCCCCTTGAATTAATGTTTTTGTATTCTTCAGGTAGATACCGACTAGTGCAATTGCTGGATCATAAGGTAGTTCTATTTTTAACTTTTTGAGGAACCTCTATACTGTTTTCCAGAGTGTCTGCACCAGTTTGCGTTCCCACCAACAGTGCAAAAGTGTCCCTTTTTCTCCACATGCTCACCAACACCTGTTGTTTCTTGTATTGTTGATTTTAGCCATTTTGACAGGTGTGAGGTGATATCTCATTGTAGTTTTGATTTGTATTTCCCTGATGATGGTGATATTGAGCATCTTTTCATGTGTCTGTTAGCCAACCCGGTGTCTCCTTTGGAAAAATGTCTATTCATGTCATCTGCCTGTTATTTAACTGGATTATTCATTTTTTGCATGTTGAGTTTTATAAGTTCTTTATATATTTTGGATACTAACCCTTTATTGGATATGTCATTGGCAAATAGCTTCTCCCATTCTGTAGGTTGCCTTTTAGTTTTGTTGATTATTTCCTTTGTTGTGCAGAAGGTTTTTATTTTGATGTAGTCCCAATAGTTTATTTTTTGCTTTTGTTTACATTGCCTCAGGAGACATATTTAGAAAAAAAATGCCATGGTTGATGTTAAGAGAAGTTACTGCCCATATTCTCTTCTAGGATTTTGATGGTTTCAGGTCTCACATTTAGGTCTTTAATCTATTTTGAATTTATTTTTGTGAATGATATAAAAAAGTGGTCCAGGGGCACCTGGGTGGCTCAGTTGTTGGGAGTCTGCCTTCAGCTCAGGTCATGATCTCAGGGTCCTGGGATCGAGCCCTACATCGGGCTCCCTGCTCAGCGGGAAGCCTGCTTCTCCCTTTCCCACTCCCCCTGCTTGTGTTCCCTCTCTCACTGTCTCTCTCTCTCTGTCAAACAAATAAAATCTTTAAAAAAACAAAAACAAAAACAAAAGTGGTCCAGTTTCATTCTTTTGTACGTTGCTGTCCAGTTTTCCCAACACCATTTGTTAAAAAGACTTCTTCATATTGGATATTCTTTCCTGCTTTGTTGAAGATTAATTGACCATAAAATGATGAGTTCATTTCTGGATTTTCTTTTCTGTTCTGTTGATCTATTTTTGTGCCAGTACCATACTGTTTTGATCACTACAGCTTTGTAATATAACTTGAAGTCCAAATTGTGATGCCTCCAGCTTTGTTTTTGTTTTTCAAGATTGCTTTGACTAGTCAGGGTCTTTTGTGATTTCATACAAATTTTAGAATTGTTTGTTCTAGTTCTCTGAAAAATGCTGGTATTTTGATAGAGATTGCATTAAATGTGTAGATTGTTTTGGGTAGTATAGACATTTTAACAATATTTGTTCTTCCAATCCATGAGCATGGAATGTCTTTTTATTTCTTTGTGTCATCTGCAACTTCTTTCAATGTTTTATAGTTTTCAGAGTATAAGTCTTTTAACTCTTTAGCTAGGCTTATTCCTAGGTATCTTATTGTTTTTGGTGCAGCTGTAAATGGGATTGTTTTCTTAATTTCTCTTTCTGTTGCTTCATTATTGGTGTGTAGAAATGCTACAGATTTCTGTACATTGATTTTGTACCTTGTGACTTTACTGAGTTTATCAGTTCTAGCAGTTTTTCGGTGGAGTCTTGTGTTTTCTGCAATAGAGTATCATGTCATCTGCAAATAGTGAGAGTTTGACTTCTTCCTTGCTGATTTGGATGCCTTTTATTCCTTCTTGTTGTCAGATTGCTGTCACTAGGACTTCCAGTGCTATGTTGAATAAAAGTGGTGAGTGGACATCCCGATGTTAGGGAAATAGCTCTCAGGTTTTCCCCATTAAGAATGATGTTAGCTGTGGGTTTTTCATATATGGCCTTTATCATGTTGAGGGATGTTCCCTCTTTGTTGAGGGTTTTTATCATGAATGGATGTTGTACTTTGTCAAATGCTTTTTCTATATCTATTGAAATGATCATATGGTTTGTATCCTTTCTGTTGTTGATGTGATGTATTTTGTTGATTAATTTGCAAATATTGAACCCACCCTTGCAACCCAGGAATAAATCCCACTGGATCACGGTAAATGATATTTTTCATGTATTGTTGGATTTAGTTTGCTAGTGTTTTTGTTGAGGATTTTTGCATCTATATTCATGAGAGATATTGGCCTCTAGTTCTCTTTTTTTTGTGTGTGTTGTCTTTATCTGGTTTTGGTATCAGGATAATGCTGTACTCACTGAATGAATTTGGAAGTTTTCCTTCCTCTTCTGTTTTTTGGAATAGTTTGAGAAGAATAGGTATTAACTGTTTTTAAATATTTGGTAGAATTCACCTGTGAAGCCATCCGGTCTTAGACTTTTGCTTTTGGGGGAGTTTTTTGATTACTGATTCATTTTCATTGCTGGTGATTGGTCTGTTCAAATTTTCTATTTCTTCCTGCCTTAGTTTTGGTTGGTTATATGTTTCTAGGAATTTATCCACTTCTTCTAAGTTGTCTAATTTGTTGGCATATAGGTTTTCACAACATTCTGTTACAATTGTTTGTATTTCTATGGTGCTGATTGTTATTTCTCCTCTTTCATTGGTGATTTTGTTTATTTGGGTCCTCTCTCTCTCTTTTTAAATGAGTCTTGCTAGAGGTTTGTCAATTTTGTTGATCTTTTCAAAGAGCCAGCTCATGATTTCATTGATTTGTTTTATTGTTTTTTTTTAGTTTCTATATCATTTATTTCTGCTCTAATCTTTATTATTTCCTGACTCTAGATTTGGGTTTTGTTTGTTGTTTTTCTAGCTCCTGTAGGTGTATGCTTAGTGTGGACTTTTCTTCTTTTTCTAATTTATTAAGACAGGAGCTGAAGTTTATGTTTTGAGATCTTTCTTTTTTCTCTAAGAGAGATGACTAATTCTGTAAATATCTTTCTAATCCTGACTTTAGTCTCATTCCACAAATTTTGATTAAGTGCTGTTCATTTTCATTCAGGTTAAAATAAAATAACCCATGTGTCAAAGAAGAAATCAATAGGGGAATTAAAAATATTTTACTTATTTTCCAAATACTTGGGAGATTTTTCCAGGGACCTTTCTATTACTTATTTTTTTTTAATTTCACTGTGGTCAGAGAACATACAATGTATAACTTGAATTCTTCAAAATTTAATAAGACTTGTTTTCTGGCCTATATTATGACCTACCTTGGTAAAATTATTTGGTCACTTTTTCTTCAAACTTTTTGTTTCTTTATCTGCTTCTCTTCTTCTTTTTTTTTTTTTTAAGATTTTATTTATTGATTTGAAAGAGAGAGAATGAGAGAGAGCACATGAGAGGGGTTAGGGTCAGAGGGAGAAGCAGACTCCCTGCCGAGCAGGGAGCCTGATGGGGACTCGATCCAGGGACTCCAGGATCATGACCTGAGCCGAAGGCAGTCGCTTAACCAACTGAGCCACCCAGGCGCCCTATCTGCTTCTTTTCTGTGCAAAATCAAATTACACACATATTAAGCCACTTTAAGTTTTCCCACAGCTCATGACATAATTTTGTTTGGATATTTTTGCATTTCTCTAAATATTCTTAAGCTTTTCAGATACAGTTTAATTAGTTAGAAAGCATTTTGTGTCTTTTAAGATTTGTAGTTTGATGCAGAGCAGCACTTAGTTTAGGGCTAATTTTTCCTTCCTGCTAAGGCAAGGTCTTTATGAATCATCTACCTTGTGAACTATGAGGTTTTCCTACCTGCCTGGTGGGAACTAGGTACTATTCTAGGCCCTGTATGGGTGCTGGGCATTTCTGCCTCTAATTCTCTTAGATGGTTCTTTACAAGCCTCAATTTGTTTTCACATATACATGGGCCAATCAGTACTTTCCTGAATACCAAGAAGTACCTTCTCATGATTTCCTGAGTTAGCTCTTTGTACAGGTCTCTTCTCTTCATCACTGTGGGTTCATCAGAGATGCCTTGGCCCACTGCAGTGTCAGTTTCATCTCCTTAAATTGAGGAATCTGCCAAGCTCTGCCTGGGTTCTTACTCATTTTGCCTAGCTCTACAAATTCTCTCAAGGCATTAAGCAGTAGTGACTGGAGGACTCACTCCCTTTGTTTCCCATCTCCCAGGGTCCACTGCCCTTTGTTTCCTAATGCTCATTATCTTGAAAAGCATTGATTTGTATATTTCTCTCTCTCTCTGTCTCTCTACCCCTGTCTCTCTCCCTTATGCTCTCTCTGTGGTTTGTTTTCATGAAGGAGGGTGAATTCAGGCTGCGTTATTCCATCTTTGCCACAGTTCTAAGCAAGCAGGACTTTTAAATAATATAGGGAAGAGGAGATGGATTAAACACCCTGAGGCAAAGAGACCTAATGTAGCATTCTGTCGTAAACAGTAAATGTGGTCAAGGAATGGCCTTTTAAAGAGTCAGGAGGTTTACTTCTAATGTACTAAATGGAGTACTGCAGCTTTTGTAGACTATGAGGAAGTGGCATAAGTAGAGTTGCTTAACGTCAATGGAAAGATTATTTCATCAATGATGTAAAGGAATTAAGCTAAATGGCCACTGAGTACTTAAAATGTGTTCTTCATCGTGAGTCCATTTTGTCCAATTTTTAGTATCATATAATTTCACAAAACATTCACATCAAAATATTAGAGGATATAACTACTACTTATGTCCTCACTGAACTTTACCATCATATACTAAACAGCATTCGTATTTACTGGTGACTACTTAGTAATCTCATTTCTTTGGTGTCTAGGTGTTGAACACACACAATACTTAAAATTGAAAATCAGACCATTTTAAATATAGAATTCTACAAACATGAACTATCTTGAGGCTGGCAGAAAAATAAATGCAAAACCCCGATTCAGGGCCCAACTGACCTTTGCCGTCACAGATTTAGCAAAATATTTCAAAGAAATTCAAGGCTGACCTTTCTGCACCACATCTTGTGGCTGCATTTCTGTTCAAGGAGCTAATCAGCACAAGTCTCATTGTTCTGGGAACCTGGGAGAGGAAGAAAGGAAAACAGTTTTGTATAGCAAAGACAGGCACAACACAATAAGCAGGAAGAAAGTCAGTATCGGGTAAATAGCTATGTGAAAGCAGATATTCTTATTAGAACCTTTATAACATTTCATTCCACTCAAACTTTCTCATCTTTTTTCTCCTCTCAAAGTGTGAGCATGGTGCTGGAGAGGTTATTTTGGCATGCTTTTGAAGTCAGAAGAGAATGAAATTACCAAACTTGACAAAGAGGAAGTTTCAGAAAAGTGAGCATTAATTAACATTTTTTGGAAGTGGAGAAATGGAATTATTTTAACTATTCTCACCTAGCTCTCTTTTCATTCTGTTCTAATGATTCATGAGTAATAAATAAGTAGAAAAATTCATTATTCACCCTAAATAATGAATACAATTATTCTTTATTTTCCCTCTTGATCCTCATGTACACCAGAACAGTGACCACATCAGATTCATCCTGTGAACTAATTTAAGGAGAATTAGTTACCTAATAATTCTCATAAATCATCAAGCTTCCTGGGATCATAAAAATCCCATTGTGTTCTTAGCCTCTCTTTGTTTCACCACAGTCACCAGCAACCACTCTCTGTCATTTTTGTTTCAAATTACATTTATTAAAGTTGGTGCTGACATAATTTTATCACTTCATGTTTCCTGATTTTAAATATTAAATCCTTGGATACCTGATGAAATAGAAAAATGGCTTACTTATGCAGCCAATTCAGATCATGAATATAATTTCATCTGAAAAATTAAAAAAGCACCTGTATATTTATTCTTTTTTATTTTTATTTTTTGGAACACAAAGATTTTCTTCTGATTGTAACCTGTTATTAGCTTTGTTTAAAAATCATGGTGGATATTTAGAAATCTGCAAGTATATTTCTCCGACTTTTTGGTGTTCTGTGTGTCCAGAGATTAATCAATTAATCAAATCATTAAATATACATTAAATACTGAATATGTGTCAGACATTGTCCCAGCTGCTGGAATATACAAAAAGAGCAATACATGATCTTTTTAGAAAGATTTTATTTATTTATTTGAGAGAGAGAGAGAGAGTACAAGTAGGGGGAGGGGCAGAAAGAGAGGGAGAAGCAGACTCCCTGCTGAGCAAGGAGCCCTACTCCAGGCTTAGTCCCAAGACCCTGGGATCATGACCCAAGCAGAAGGCAAACGCTTAACTGACGGAGCCGCCCAGGCACCCAAACTGTCTTAAGTTTTAAATAGCTTATTCTAGCATCTGTGTGGCTCATAAACCATTACAGTCACAAGGATATAGCCGGGAGACCAATGCAAAGTCTCTTCAAATTGTCCAGGAGAAAATGAAGCTTGGTCTAGAGTGAAAAGAGTGAGATAATGAGAAAGAACAGGCTTTTGGATATATGTTAAAAATAAAACTTGCATGATTAAACTGATATGTTTAAGAGAAACATAAGAATCAACCAGTAGTCCCAGATTTATGGCCAAAAACTGAGTTCAGAGAGTGGTATTACAGAGTTGGGGAAGCCAGAGGAGTAGCAGCTCTGGGTGGGGTGGATTATTATGTTTAAGAAGTTTGAAATACCCATATATTACCCAAATAGACATGCTGTGGACAGTTGGATATATGAGTCTAGAATTCAGAGGAATAAACAAGGAGGGGAATACAAATCCAAGATGCGTCAATGTTGTTGAAAGCATACAAAGACATGGGGCTGGGAGATGCATATTTTCAAATTCCACTGAGAAACATAGAGGATGCCTTGAATGAATGTAAAGATATATGTTTGTTCCTGGAGAAGAAGATACAATGTGATAATCTTATTTTTATCCTAAATTAAAAAAACATGCTTAAAAAAAAAAACATATTTGGGGCACCTGGGTGGCTCAGTTGGTTAAGCATCTGCCTTCAGCTCAGGTCATGATCTCAGGGACCTGGGGCTCCCAGGAGCTTCCTCATCAGGCTCAGCAGCGAGTCTGCTTCTCCCTCTCCCTCTGTGATCTCCCTTGCTTTTGCTCTCTCTCAAATAAATAAATAAAATCTTTAAAAAAAATAAAAAAATAAAAAACCATTTAATGTGAATACAAACAAAAAACTACAAGGGTTTTTATTCCTTTTTTTTTTCCTCCAGAGGAGGAGACAGTGGGGAAAAAATACGCAAACTCTTGCTTTTATTTCCTACTATTCTCAGATATTTTTTACCTTCCTCACTCCCGTTACACAAAAGAGAACAAAATTGAATGAAAGAAAAGAAACAGACCAAAAAATTCCGATTTAGTGAAATAAGTAAATTACTATTACCTCCAAATTTAAAATATAACAAATGGCTGTGAAATACAGCAAAACCTTGATAGAGACAAAGAGGCATGCTGAGTACTACAAATATCATTGAAGTCCTGAGAAAGAGAGATTTTCGGTCAATCTTAGAATAGTGAATGTCCAATAACTAGTTTGATTGATTAGTTTGGCTAAAGGCAGTGAAAATTTCTCTACAGTTAAAAATGTCATAAAGTCAGAAGATAAATTATAAAGCAGGAAAATATTTGCAACACAATCAGAATTTTCCTAATATGTAAAAAAGCTCTTACAAATCAACAAGAAATTCCAAGAACGAGACAAAAATGGAAAAGGCAGCAACCATTTGTTGAATGAATAAAATTGACTTAGAAGCATATAACATATGATTGAGATAATGCAAAGATTAAAAGTTTGTTATACACAGTGTTGGAGTGTGGAAAATAGGCATGTTTACCCACTGTTCTTGTCAGTTTAAAATGATCCTGTTTTTGAAGGACAAATTGGTAATACTGCATTTGTTGTTACATAATATGTTGATGTATAACACTCTACCAATGTGAAATTAAATCTTTGCTTTGATGTTTTCTTTTGCTGCACTTTTCCAAGAGTAGCATTTTATTGTGCCCAGAACAATATGCTTAACTCGGATGCTCAGTGTGGATACATAATTTATATATCTCTATTGTGAATTTAATACACAGTAGGTAAAAATAAGTAGAGAATTAAAAAAAAATGATTGCTTAGCTAACTCAGTAAAAATCATGACAAATAAGAATAACCACATGTTTCCAACAGTGGAAACACATTCTTAAAGTGATCTCAATCTATAGCTATAGCAGTTGGCATGATCTTTGGCACTTCAGAGGTTAGACCTCACTTTTTGGTTTGGTTGGCTTTTCATCCATTCACCATAAAGCAAGCCCCACTCAGCCACTTAGAACTTGGAAAATCAGATTTCTTAAATATAAATATACAACCAAGATCTCCAGATATTTGCAGAAAGCAAAAAATGGGAAAGACAAACAAAAATTAGGGGTGCCTGGGTGGCTCAGTTGGTTAAGAGACTGCCTTCGGCTCAGGTCATGATCCCAGGGTTCTGGGATCAAGCCCCGCATCAGGCTCCCTGCTCAGCGGGAAGCCTGCTCCTCCCTCTCCTACTCCCCCTGCTGTGTTCCCTCTCTCTCTGTCTCTCTCTTGGCCAAATAAATAAATAAAATCTTTTTTTTTTTTAAAGACAAACAAAAATTAGCAGGGGAAAAAATGGGCAGGGTACCAAAGAAAGATTTAATTCAGGAAATAAATCACTAAAATATACCTTTAGATTCAAGAATCTATTGCTTTCTTAATAACACAAAGCTATGGAAAAGAACAAATTAAAACCAAGATCACTGAAAATCATAGGTGGGTTTGCAAAATAAACAACTCAATAGCAGGGTAGAAAATTAGGAGTTCCTATACTTCACTAGTAAAGAGGGATCAGAGAAAATAAGGGGAGGATTATGAATAGGATAGAACTGATGAATTCCCCCAGGAAAAAAATAGTGAAAAGTGCCCAAAAGCTTCTAGAAAGAAGTGAACAGTTGTCTTACAAAGGATCAAGAATCAGACTGGTGTGTGACTTGCCATTATCTATGTCAGGATAACCAAGTGCAATGTAATAAGCTTTCTGAGTTCTGAGAAGAAAAAAAATCAACTAGAGATTTATATCCAGACAAACTACTGTCAAATGTGAGGCAGAAAATGGCATTTCAGTCATGGCAAAGCTAAATCTAAACTGAACCTAAAATAAATCCCTCCCATTAACATTTCTTTAGTGATTTAATTGAGAATAAACTCTGGAAAAGAAGGAATAAATCAAGAAAGAAGACAGTCATGGGATCCAAAAACACAATAAGTGAACTGAGAGAGCAGTTAGCACCTGCTTCTCTAAGACAGGTGTGCCGGAGAACCGGGAGCATCCAGTTTACGCCTTTGCTGGAAAGTGGACTCCTCTCGGCGGCAAGTATTCAGTAAAGAAAAGGAGCTGCTAGCATATGCAAAATGATTGAACACATGATGCACTGACATTAGTTGGAGGGTTAAAAGACATGTGACTATTTTTCAACCTGATGTTCTATGACATGGGAACTGTAGAAAAGGTTGTAATGTTTGTATGTGGCTTGGCTCTGTGGTAACAACATATCATCATAAAAATGTAAACACTGTTTATTGTTTTTATTCTTAGAATGTACCTATGGCTAAATCACAAAATGCAGTATTATCAACAATGTTGAATTAAACTAAGTGTAGAGCTGATGGGTTGGAAGACAAGGAAGTTTAGTGAATCAGAGATGTTGTCCATAGTTAATGGGAAAAATATTTAGGTTTAAGAATTGTTTTTGAAATTGCAGAGGTCACTGGTGATGGAAGTGGTAATTGTGGTGGCATCTTACTAGTTAAAGGTGGGGTTCAGAGAGCAAAGGTGTAATACACTGCTGGTGATCTCGATCTTTCAATCTCAGGAGAAGAGCAATAGATACGGTAAAAGTTTGACCCATATATACCAGTGCAAAAAAGCGTATATATTATTTGACAACAGCACCAAAGGGATCAATTTTTAAAATTGTGTTAAAGCTAATTCATTTAGTTGTTTCTTCACTGTTCCACCATTCATTCAACGAATGCTATTTGAATGCTTGCCATGTACTAAGTATTTTAGGAGCTGAGGATATAGCAGTTCTAATGGGGCTTATACTCTAGAGACAATAAGCAAGAAGGAAAAAAAAGCAGGGAGGAAAAAGTAAAAGAAAATTTCAAATACATGCTAACATATGATTAAGATTCAGATAATAGGTTTTATCTTGGATTTGGTTGTCAGGGAGGACTCACTAAGGATATGACCTTGGGGCTGAGACCTGAATTAGAACCAGCTAGTGAAATGAAGACCAAAGAGCAGAACTCTCTGGGACTATTGTTTTTTTGTTTTTGTTTTTTAACAAGATGTGAATCTTACCATATATACCATGTTATATGATATGTCTATGTTATATAATTTTTAAAGGAAATATTTACCTTATAATATATCCAAATATACATAAATGTATCTCTTTACATTTAAATAGATGATGTCATTCTTACATGATAAAAGAAGTTAATAAAAAATGACTGAATATGACATTGAAGAAAACCTACGCATTCACACACACAATAATCACACATGTTATGATGCAGCCCCATGGTCATACCTAAAATTTAGCAAAAAATTAGATTAATGGTATTGATGTGTCTATGAGATATAGAATATTTAAGTCTTGTGAAGATTTGCCTATGTGTAAATATTCTTCCAATGCTTTGAGTTCCAGAATATCTTTCTCTTTTTTTTTTTTAAAGATTTTATTTATTTATTTGAGAGAGAGAGAATGAGAGAGAGCACATGAGAGGGGGGAGGGTCAGAGGGAGAAGCAGACTCCCTGCCGAGCAGAGAGCCCGATGCGGGACTCGATCCTGGGACTCCAGGATCATGACCTGAGCCGAAGGCAGTCGCTTAACCAACTGAGCCACCCAGGCGCCCCAAGAATATCTTTCTCTTAAAATAAAAAGAAATTTGCCTTACTATGACTATTAGCCTGCCAAGAAACTGCAAGACGGTTTGGCAAGTTATCTAGATTAAAGGCAGATGCCAATATTTTATTTTGGTCATTCAAAAAATGATCAAAAGTAAATTTTATCTGAGTGTAGAGTGAATGTAAAACATTTTAGATTGTTCTTTTCCTTTTTATATATTATATTATTTTGGAATTGGGTGATTTATTTGTTAATTTTTCCACTCAGTGCAGGGTGCTGTGTATCAATTCTTCATTTGATAGCACACTGTCATCATTAGTCCATGTAGCTTCTCTCTTTCTTGTTTTGGGAGTTTATGCATGTAAGTTTGTTTGTATATATGCATGCATGTGTGTATGCATAGAGGCAAGCGTGAATGTTTGTACTCCTTTTTATCCCCATTTCTCAAGCTCATCTTTTTACTTTCCATAGGGAACCATCTTCATATATTTGATGTGTATCATTTCCATGTATTATTGTAAAACTTGCATTGAACTTCTATGTGAATCTACTTTTATTGATGTAAATATGATTGTGCTATAGAACTCATTCCTTTTCTTACTTGCTAACTCAGGTTTATATTTGAAGATCTATCCATGTGGTATATTTAGCCCATTACTTCTAAACCTACCCAGTATTCCACAATGTGCATCCACTAAAATTTACTTCTCTCCATTCACTAGTGATGTTAGCAAAATTGCCTCTAATTTCTCACTATCACAAATAACCCTCATAATTATTCCCAGCAAATTTCTTTTAGTTTGTGCTTACCTTTCATTCAGTAGAAAGTTTCAAAATTTCCAGATGAAAATGTGTTTTTTGTTGCAATTTTAAAGTAATTTATAGCTTTATTGAATAGTGATCTGAGAGATCACAATATTTGCAATATTGCTATCCTATGGAAGTTACTTATGCTTTCTTTGGAATCATACATAAAATTAATTTTTGAAAATATTCTCTGAGCACTTGAGAAGATGTTAAATTCTCTATGATTGGAGTATATAATTTGATATATATCTGTCTTTGTGATTACTGATTGTATTTTCCTAATCTTTAGTTGGCGACCTACTCTATCTTGAAAATTAGTGCTCTTCTATTGATTATCTCTCTGCTTTTCATGTAGTTTTTCTTTGGTGAAGGTGTTTGGTGTGTTAGTTTATAAGTAGATATTTATCTTGTTATATTTAATTTGAATTATGGCTCTTAGCTTAAGAGTGTATTTATTTGTACTATTTAATGCATTTTATTAAATTATAATTTACCTGATATCAGGATCACAACCCTGCATTTCTTCTTGTTTTTATTTGACTGTCATGACTTTGCTCATCTCTTTTTAGTAGTCTTTAGGACTCACTTGTTTTAAGATATCTTTTTTTCAGAGCAAAGATTTGGGTTCTGCTTTGTAAGCTAAATTAAAAATTTTCTTTAATAGATGATTTAAGCTCATTCATATGTTAATATGACTGATATTGGTCTCAACTGTCATATTATTTTCCAATTATACACATTATGCTATATCTGTCATAGATTTTCTCTGCACGATGTATATTCCTTGTGCTTTATTCAATTACTTATTTATTTTGGTATTTGAGCAGATTAATAATATTGTTCCAGTGGATGGCTTTGAATTTACACTTTAAAAAATCCTTTTAATCCCCTGATTTCTTATTTAATATTTAGTTACCTTATTTGTCAGCGTTTAATGGGGTGTCCTTTAACCTCCACCTCTTGGCTCTATGACAATGAGGCTGTAGACTCCCTTCTTCCCCCCTGGCCTCTCTTCTCATTTCACTTGTGTCATTTCTACTGTCACATCAGACACAATCTACACATCAGTCTTCCACATTTGTTCCTATGCTGCTTAATTCTTGGTTTTCCATTCATATATATTAAATTTTCATCATTAGTTCATTTATTGAAGTTCTTTGAGTCAACTATTAAGCTCATCCTCTAATAGATTCCTCAAGAAAGGCAATTAGATAGAGAATTCCTCAAGTCTTTGTATGTTTAATAATGTTTTCTACAGCCTTGGTACTTAAGGGATAGCTTGCCCAGATGTAATATCCTTGCTTTGATTCACATTTTCTTCTATTGAGTAGTTTTTTGAAAGCTGCTCTATTATTGCCTTTAGCTTTTTTAAGTTATTTGATTTCTTTTCTTTCTTTTTTTTTTTTTTTTTTTTGGCTTACAAGCCTTGACATATTTTTTCTTTATCTTTGAAGCCTAACAGTCTCACTAGTGTATGTCCTGGTGTTGAACTTTCTCAGTTCATTTTTCCAAATACCAGGCATACCCTTTCAACATGTAGATACAGGTCTTCTTTTATATTTGTAAATGTGTCTTCACTTATAATTTTGAATATTAGTTCTTTTCCTTTGTTTTGTTTTTTCTTTTTCTGGGACAGCCATTATGAATATTATTCCCTTTTTTTGCCTGTCTTCAATTTCACCCCATTTTCCCTGACTGTTGTGACTTCCTTTTTTTTTTTCCTTATAATTCTCTTGGTTATTTCCCTACCTTTTTAAATGTCTCATATTAAATTCATATTTTGAGTATATTCTTTCTAGGGCCACTCACAATTTAGTTTTCATTATTGAGATAATTTTTTTCCTACCATTTCCTGCCTGTGTTCAGTCTTATTCTCCTTACATTTCTTCCCATTTTTAGTTTTTGAATTTCTGATTCAAAGTGATTTTTTTTAAACACTAAGTGTTTGAGTATATTTAATTCAAACTGTAGTATTGTTTTCCATTTTTCTTCAGTTTTCTTTGTGTGTGAGTCATTGGGGTGGGTTCTCATTAGTTGAAGTGTGTTGGATCTTATAATGCTTTATAAATCAGAGATGCAAATTTTGCACTGGTACATAAAAAAATTGTACACAAAATGTGTAATGTTTTGATATATAAGTTCTTTTTAGGGAAAAGAATCTACCTTTTTAATCATGGGGAAATGAACATGTGACGTTTACTGCTTTCCATTTCCAATATAAACCCTTATATTGATATACAAAATCAATCTTAAGAAAAGGTAAATTTTTATAGTTGTTTTATATTCTAATTTCTTTAGGCTTTTAAGATATCATTTACTCATAAATTTCAATCACAGTGTGCTTTAATTATAAAAATGTCCTCATTCTAATCTAAAATTTATATAGTGAGTGACCAGTAAGTGACAAGCATTGGATTTTATTAATGGGATGGGTTTCTTAAGGAACCTTCAAGCTGCATGAAAATAGCAAGTGATATAAGAGCACAGATGATAAATCAAAAAAAAATTTATTTTTATGAATTCAGATATATTTGTTCTAGTATACTAATTTTGCTGAACAAATAGTCTCTCCAAATATGTAATGAAATTCACACAATGAAATTATGGTCTTGCTCCAAAATGGTTATCCCTGATTAGTGAGCATCTTTCCCATCTGGGGTAATTCACAGGAGAGGCAGTGATCACAATAAGCCATCAAAGTGCGAAGGGGGTGTTGTTAGACACGTGGCATCTGAATTCAAAGCCACTTCCTAACTGAAATCATGTTCTATGAAAGAGGAAAATGGATTTTGGTGGATAGGTAATCTTTTTTGCCTCGCCAAAAATGCACTGATCTCTCATAGGTTTTGTTTTGTTTTGTTTTAACTACTTTTGAGAAGAGAGACACCTTAGATTCTTCATAACACTTTTCATAAACAGTGTGTGTGTTCTGTCTTTTCTCAAACACATACACACAAACACACACATACACAGACAAAATAGTTGTTAACCTCTCAAGTAAAGCAATAAAGTGATGGAACATTTTCCTTTGGAATTGAAAAAGGTTTGGTCTGGTCTCCCAGGTATTGAATGCTGTAGAAGAAATTACCCTCTCCCAGATAAGTGGTATTATACCCCTTACGTGATGATGGGTTTCGTGGGTCAGAATGCAGAAAAGGCACAGTGAAAATTTATTACTTGGCATTCTCCCAAGCAATTGCAGTTAGATGTTAGCCAGGGCTACATCATTTGAAGGCTTGAATAAGTCTAAAGGATCCACTTTTGAGATGCCCCATACAGATGCCTGGCAAGTTGGTACTACCTGTTGGCTAGGGATATTGGCTCTTCTCCAGCTGGGTCCGTCCTTGGGGCTGCTTCCATTTCCTCAGGGTTTAGCAGCAGGCTGCCCCCAGTATGAGAGCCCCAAGAGACCAGTGCATTTTATAGCTTGCCTTCAGAAATCATACATCTTCACTTATGCCATATTTGTTGATTACACAGAGACAGAGACAACACTGATTCAATATGGCATTTGCAAGGGCATGAATCAATGGGGGCCATCTTAGAGATTAGCTACTAGGTACAGGCAAGAGGAATTAATCATCTTTTGGGCATTGCAACTCTCAGAAATACTGGGGCCAATGTGTTTGTGACCTTCATTGAGATGAGGACTCCAGATGTTAGTAAAAAGTTTGTTTGTAAAAAGTTGCTGCACATATCAAATGTTGAGAAACATTTCTGAGAATCCTGAGAAATCTTATCAAGATGTCTTTGAGGTAAAAGTATTCTCTTTTATAGATAACAAAACTAGATGTTTCTCTTGGATGGTTTAGCGGTTACAAATAGTTCTACTGACTTGTCATCTTAATAGTAAGATTTAACATGACAAATATTAATTTAGCAAGATTTGTGTTCTTGTCCTGAAGTTTTTAATTACTCTAAATATGATATTAGTAATTATCTTAAAATCAGAATAGAATTACTATTTATCAGATTTTTTTCCTATATTCTAAAAATTCAGGGGTGCTTGGGTGGCTCAGTCAGTTGAGCATCTGCCTTTGGCTCGGGTCATAATCCCAGGGTGGGATCAGTGGGGAGCCTGCTTCTCCCTCCCCTTCTGCCGGCCGATCCTCCTGCTTGTGCCCTCTCTGTGTCAAATAAATAAATAAAATATTTTTAAAAATAAAAATTCAGGTCAGGCTCATCTTCCCTTGTTTATAAACTTTTGCTCTATGCCTAATTTCTGGTCACTCAAGAACATTTCTTTGATGGTTATTTGTTTATTAACTTATAGCTATCTGCCATGACATCCTTGCCTCTAATTAGACAAAAGGAGATTTACAATTTGCTAGCATAAAGTAAAATTTGGCACTCTCTCTGTTCCTTACACATTTAATGGAGCACAGTGATGATGATACGACATCCTTATGTTGATGACAAGGGTGATGATGATGATCATGGGATGGTGTGATGGAACAGGTGATGGTAAGGATCTTGATACAACTGGGTAATATTTTTAGAAGATGTGCTTCTCACTGGCATCATCTCTTCATCATAGTTCTGTGAGATATTCACTCCGTTTTGCATATGGAAAAATTTGAACTATTAAATAATTCATGCAGCTTCACATGACTCAAATGTTTCTTTGAAATTGAAAAGTTAGTTTCTTTAGGTGATTGTTACGTATCAATGTAGGTTCATCATGTACGGCTTTGGTGGGGGATGTTGATAATGGGGGAAACTGCATGTGTGAGCCAAGCGGGTATATGGATACTATCTTTACCTTCCTCTTAATATTGCTGTAAACCTAAACCTGCTCTAAAAAATAAAGCCTTTAAAAAAAATTAGTTTCAACATTGCATCACACTTAACAGAGTTTTCCAGCTGTCAACATTATGAAGTATCTAAAGTATTACTCCTATTATCATTTTACATTTCTCTATTGCTATTCAGTTTTCAAAGTCTTTACATTTAGGTTCTCATTTTGCTTGTCCAATAGGAAAAGAGACATTGGTATTATCATCTCAGTAGTATAAATGAAAAAATGGAAGTGAAGAGGAGAGAATGAAGTCACTTGCTTAATGTCACTAAATCAAATAGCTTCCAAGTATAATCTGGTGTTCCATGAGTTAGTACCATGATAGTAATAATAAACCAGCTTCACATGCTTTTTTACTGTAACAATTCAGTCATTTTTATATATAACTCAATGGTTCAATTCCCACAGAGTTCTGCTTAAGATTCTTGCCTGTACAAATTTATCACACCACAATAATTTAGTTTGTGTAACTGAAGAGATTGTTTGTAGCAATTTCCTTACTAATTTCTTTCTAATGACAAATCACTTTAATACAATAGATTATAACATTCACCGTCTACCTTAAGCAATGAATAAATTGCCATTTGCATATTGCTTTTCAGTTTCAGTATTGCTTTTTGGTTCCAAATATTTATAATTCTCACTAAAATTTTGTGTGTTTTGACTTACTGGGAGCATTGTATTACAAAAATGTTCCCAAATGACTTTATTGTTTATTATTCAACAAAGACCTTTTACAGCGTTGATTTCTTTTTCTGTGTAATTGCCTTTCTAGTTGCTCAGTATTTTAAATACTCATTGCACCAAGGGATTAGAGAATCAACCATGAGTTGTTAGGATCACAAATCCTAGTGACACATTTTGATTAAGAAGAGCAACAGAGACTATCGTGTATACTGTGGTACATTGGCCAAATCCTCCGACTTTGTCATTGAGATATTTATTTCTCCAGCTGCAGTTTAGGCTGTTGACAAATCTCAAACCAGACCCTCTCGGGGAATTGCTCTCTACGAAGAGGGTTTCCTTATCCCAGTCTGTGCCTGTTCTTGAGGTAAGCTGCATCCAATGAATGGCCACTTTGAGAATACAAAAGCTCAGACCCAGTCTCAATTTGAGACATCTCTGAAGGGATGTCCCAGCTTCAGAGCTTGCCATGGATGTTCTGAGGGGCCTGTTGCAACTGTGTCACAATTTGACTTCTCCCTCTGTTCCCGAGATGGCATCCTAATAAATCTGCACAGAGAAGTGAGGCAAGGATATTCCTTTCCAAGCTTGAACAATGGCACTGGAGTTCAGCTTCTCCAGGCTTTCTCCCATGCCAGGGAGATCAGAGACTGTTTATAACCAACAAGGTTTCTAGTGATCTTAAAGTCCCCAGCAGGAGGGTAGCTGTCTTTCCCAGAAAACTCCTTAAAGAATTGACATCCCGAATCCAGACTTTCAAATACCAAATACTCTGTGTATTTCCCCAGTGATGAGACCACTTCCTCATATTTTTGGGAGGACACTCAATGTAGGGGGAGGGGATTCTTCAAATTAGAACCTATAACAAACCTCTTGGCTGTGGCATGGACAATGGGAAGATTGGGGAACCATATGATCTCTGTCTGTTGACCCTTGGTTATTTGAACTAACCTTCCTCTCTTAACAGCTATTCCCCAACCCATGTCATGTGATAAGAAATTTATCTGACCCATACCTCACTGTGTTATTTTCAGAATTAAATGATAAAATACATGAAAAAGTTCTTGGTCCATGGACCTGGCACTAAGTATTAAATAACTTCTATTATAATTATCATTATCAGTGTTGAATATGCTAACTTTTATTTCTGATTGTTCCAGGTAATTAAATCAATTATTTAATAAATTATTTAAATACCTACCATAAGTCAGTCAGGATTGTAGGATATAGCAGTGAACAAAACACAAAAATCTGTGTCCTTATAGAGCTTTTATTCCATGGAAAGACAATAAACCATATATTATATAAATATATTTAACATGATAAAAGGAGACAAATTCAAATGAAAAAAATAGAGGTTGGAATGGGAACATAGAGTGCTTGGGCTTGGGGCCATGAGGGATAAAGTGTTGTGCTTTTAAGGAGAGTTGTCATTGGAAAGATTCTTAATACTGTGATATTAGAGCAAAAACTCAAAGAATAGAGAGTAAGCACAGGGAATGTGGATAAGGAATAGGTGTTCCAGTTAGAAGGAACAGGATGTTCCTTGCACGGCTTCTGGTGAGAAGTCTGCTGTGTTTCTTATCTTTGCTTCTCTAAATTAAGGGTTTTGTGTGTTTGTTTTGCTTCTTTTTGCCTTTGATTTTCTGCAGTTTGAATATGATATGCCTAGATATATTTCTCCTTCCTTCCTTCCTTTCTTCCTTCTTTCTTTCCTTCTTTCCTTTATCCTGCTTGGTGTTCTTTGACTTCCCTGGATCTGTGATCTGGTGTCTGCATAAATTTTGGAAAGTTCTCAGCCATTATACTTCAAAAATGTCCTCTGTTCTATACTTTCCTTGCTCTCCTTTTGGTACTCTGATTCTGTGTATGTTAAACCTTTTGAAGTTGTCTTGCATATCTTCGACAGTCTTTCCTGTTTGTTTTTTGTTTTCATTTTTTTTTCTTGTTGCATTTTAGTTTGGGTAGTTTCTACTAATCTCCCTAAAGCTCACTGATTCTTTCCTTAGCCATGTCCAGTGTACTGATGAGCTCTTTTAAGGCATTCTTTATTTCTATTGCTATGTTTTTTATATGAATCATTTTCTTTTGGTTCTTTCATAGTTTCTGTATCTCTACTTACATTAACCATCTCTTATTGCATGATAAACTACTTTTCCACTAAAGCCCTTAACATATTAATTAATCATAGTTATTTTAAGTTCCCTGTCCAAAATCTGTGTCATATCTGAGTCTGTTTCTGAAGCTTGATTTATCTCTTCAGTCTGTTTTTTCTTCTTACCTTTTTGGTATGTCTTGAAATTTTTGTTGAAAGCTAGATATGATGTATTGGGTAATAAAGGTTGAGGTAAATAGGCCTTTATTGCAAGGACTTACATTAACCTGACTAGGAACTGGGTTGTGTTTAATGTCTGTTCTAATTGTAAGTGCCAGAGGTTTCAAATTCCTCTAGTATCATTGTTTTTTTTCCTCCTCTCTTGATTTTGATTATCCTCTAATTATGCTCCTCAGAGACACTCTGTGTCTTATGGCTCTTTCTGTTGTAGCTCTCTGTTATTATATCTGTTATTATATCAGATCCTTGCTGGTGCAGTGAAAAAATATGGGCCAGAGGAAACTTTCTACTATTTTATGATTAAATCTCAGCTTTTTTAGTGGGTCTTTATCTCTAGGCTGTGACCTCACGAAGTGTTTCTCCAGAAATATAGCTTCCCTATTCATTACAAATACAGGAAGGTCTGAGGGCCCTAGAAGCAGGAGGAAATCTCTTCCCCCAGGTAGTATATGGGTCTGGTAAGGACTTTAATCCTGAATAGTAGGACTTTGTCATGGATAACACGTTGGGTCTATTTTACAGTGATCTCAATTCTTTTCCTCTTCCTGCCAGAACCAAAAGGGAATTTTTCTCAGATCTTCACTGTAAGAACCTGGTGGGGCTGCTGGAGGTAAAACCGACAAAAGTGTGTCTCCCATGTGTCCCTCACTCTCATACTCACCAACACTCAAGGCTTCAGCAGTTCATCAAAATTATTATTTGTTACCAGTGTACAGCTCTAGTGGCTTTTGTTCCAGGTAAGCAGATATCAGCTGGGACTCTGCATTCACCTGTCTCTCTAGATTTCAGGGTAGCACTTTGCCCTGTGACCTCTGTTCTCTGATGGAACACCCATTGTTTTACAGCTTTTTCTCACTGGAATGATGACTTTGATGTCGAATTAAAAGTGAAAATCCCTCCAGGATTTTTTATTATTATTCATCTTCACCTTAATGCCATTGTGTTCCATTTATATTCTTTGGAATTTGTTGAGCCTTGCTTTGTGAACAAGCATTAGATTAATTTTGGTTAAGTGTATTATTCTCTACTTGTTGGGGGCAATATTCTACAAAGATCAAATAGCCCAAGTATTATAATTATGCTCTCTAGATTTTCTCTATGCTTATTCATTTCTCATCCTCTTATTTTATGTTATTTTATTATTATTTTTTAATTTTTTTAGAGAGGGACAGAGGGGTGGAGGGCAGAGGGAGAAGCAGAGAGAAAATCTTAAGCAGGCCCCATGCCTGGCATGGAGCCCAATAGAGGGCTCGATCTCACAACCCTGAGATCACAACCTGAGCCAAAATCAAGAGTCAGAAGCTTAACCAACTGAGCCATACAGGCCCCTCTGCTCCTCTTTTTAACCAGCTATTTTGAGCAAGATATGTTATCATAGGCCACTCTCCAGTGGGTTTATTTCTGTTTGGTTCAGTCACATTTTATTGTATGTATTTTGAAGTTAGACTATTGGTTACATACACATCTTTAGAAACAGTATATTTTCTATGTGCTTCCCTAGTTTCTACAGTGACTGCACCAGTTTGCATTCCCACCAACAGAGCACAAGTGTTCCTTTTTCTCCACATCCTCAATGACATTTGTTATTTCTTGTGTTTTTAATACTAGCCATTCTGAGAGATGTAAAGTGATATACGCATTGTGGTTTTGATTTGCCTTTCCCTGATGATGAGTGATGTTGAGCATCTTTTCATGTGTGGGTTGACCATTTGCATGTCTTATTTTGAAAAATGTTCATTCAGGTCTCTGCCCGTGTTTTAATTGGATTATATGGGGGGGGTGGTGTTGAGTTTTGTCAGTTCTTTATATATTTGGGATTACAACCCCTGATTGCATATGTCATTTGCAAAAGTCTTCTCCCATTCAGTAGGTTGCCTCTTTGTTTTGTGGATGGTTTCCTTCATGTGCAGAAGCTTTTTATTTTGTTGTAGTTCCAGTAGTTTAATTTTGCTTTTGTTTCCCTTGCCAGAGGAGACATATCTAGAAAAATGTTTTTACAGCTAATGTCAAAGAAGTTGCTGCCTGTGTTTTCTTCTAGGAATTTTATGATTTCAGGTCTCACATTTAGGTCTTTAATTCTGAGTTTACTTTTATGCATGGTATAAGAAAGTGGTCCAGTTTCATTCTTTTGCATGTAGCTGTCCAGTTTTCCCAACACCATTTATTGAAGAGACTGTCTTCCATTGTATATTCTTAATTTTTTTTATTTTTTATTATTTTTTTAAATTTTATTATGTTATGTTAGTCACCATACAATACATCATTAGTTTTTGATGTAGTGATCCACGATCCATGGTTTTCATATAACACCCAGTGCTCCATGAGTACATGCCCTCCTTAATACTCATCACCGGGCTAACCAATCCCCCTTCCCCCCTCCCCTCTAAAACCCTGTTTGTTTCTCAGAGTCCACAGTCTCTCATGGTTCATCTTTCCCTCCGATTCCCCCTCCTTCATTTTTCCCTTCCTTCTCCTAATGTCCTTCATGCTATTCCTTGTGTTCCACAAATAAGTGAAACCATATGATAATTGACTTTCTCTGCTTGACTTATTTCACTTAGCATAATCTCCTCCAGTCCCATCCATGTTGATGTAAAAGTTGGGTATTCATCCTTTCTGATGGCTGAGTAATATTCCATTGTATATATGGACCACATCTTCTTTATCCATTC
>NC_138381.1:46918454-46946113 GCF_054177405.1 Leptonychotes weddellii | reverse complement strand
TCCTGGGTTGTCACCCCTCCGCAGCGCTCCCAGTCCTGCCTCCAGGTTGGAGCACGTCTCTGCCCTTTGTGCTTCTAAAACCTCCAGCCACTCCCAGTTCGCAGGTGCGCGACTCCTCCACTTGGGGTTTCCACCCCGGGGATTGCAGTTTACCGGCATGACCCCGGGGCACCGGGTTTCCATCTGGGAGGCTGCAGTTCGCGTGCACGCGACCATCGCTCCGGGTTTCTGTCCGGGGGCTGCGGTTTGCGTGGGCGCGACCCCACCATTCTGGTTTTCCACCCCAGGGGCTGCCCTAAAGTCCTTTCCCGACGCTACCGATCTGCAAGTCTGTGCCCCGTTCGCAGAGCGCGAGGCTGTCGCTCACCGGCGGTGTAGGATCCCCACGGCCAGGCACCCTCCTGCTGCCATTTATCCTCCGATATCTCCCCGAGGAATCACGGCTCCCCGCCTTGTACCTCAAAACCAACTGCCTGCGATATTCTGTTTGTAGAGATCCAGATCTTCTTACATCTCAGGCTGGTTTCATGGGTGCTCAGAGTGGTCTGGTAGATATCCAGCTCAATTCCGGGGACCAGTTGAAATAGGGTCCCTTACTCCTCCACCATCTTTCCCCCCTCCTGTATATTCTTAATTTTTATTAATGTTTCTTGCCTCAAAGTCTGATTGGGCTGATTGATGTAACTATACCAACTTTCTTTTGGTTTGAGTTCATACAATGTACCCTTTTCCATCTTTTACTTACTTTTCACTGTTCTTATTTTTAAGATATTTCTTGTAAGAATCATATGGTTGCGGTTTTATTTTTATCCAGGTTGATACTCTTTTATTTTAATTTGAGAATCTAATCCTTTACATTTACTGACATATTTAGAATTATTTCTGCCATCTTACTATTTGCCCATTGAGTTACCTATTTTATGTTCTTTTTTCTATGTTTTCTTTCTTTAATGTAGGTGAATCAATTATTTTATTATTATTCTGTATCCCCTCTCTATTAGCACACTACTTATACATTCTTTTACTATTTTATTAATCGTTAGATTATAAGAATTTAAGAATCCTTAACTCATTCCATTCTAAATGTTGATTTTTGCTTTACCACATCCAAATAAACTTTAGGATGTTTGAGTACTTTAGCTCCATTGCCACTCTTTCATCTTCTCTGTAATATTGTCATGCATTTTACTTCGTGTGATGATTAGTTTTATGTGTCATCTAGCCTAGACTCTATTATCCACCAGTTTAATCAAATACTAATTATTGCTGTGAAGGTGTTTTGTAGAGTAATTAACATCTTGCATTAGTTACCTTAAGTAAAGGGGATTATCCTCCATAATCTGGGTGAGAACTAATCGATTAAAAGACCTTAAGAGCAAAACTGGGGTTTCCCTGAGGAAGAAGAACTTCTACTTGTGGACTACAGCTTTAGCTGCTTTGCAGGAGTTTTCAGACTGCAGGCCTGCCCTACAAATGTCAGACTTGCCAGGCCCACTTGTAAGTCAATTCTTTGCAATAAATTTCTGTCTATATCTTTCTCTCTCTCAGGATGTGTGTGTGTGTGTGTATTCTCTATCTATCATCTATCTGTATCTACCTGGGAATTGTCTGAAGTGGTTCTGCATTTTCTGGAATTGCTTCTCCAATCTGATATTTAAAGACACTAATAATTCCATTTCCAGTGGTAAAGAAGGTACTGGTAGTCTATGGTGTGACAATAGATATGCACAAAATATTGCCATTGAATACTCATAATCAAATATTTATAAAAAGCGAGGTTTTTGTTGGCCATGTGTTTGATACCTTAGAACAATTTTTTCCAACTAACTGGTATAATGAGATTGACTGGTTGCTCTTCACTGCACTGGAGAAAGTGATGAAAAGAAAGGATGATTTTAGAGGCAACTTATTCCTCACTGAGTTTCCTACTCTGGCACATTACCAAGTGACCCAAAAAGCTGTAGCTTTGAGTGGGGCCCAGAGCAAGAGGAGGATCTACCACTTTACCAGGTGATCCAGCAGATACTATGGTGCTTGAAGTGTCAGCGGCACAGAAAGATGGTGTTTGGAGACTTTGGCAGGCCCTGTAGTTGGGTCACAGGGAGGACTCAGGCCTTTGGAGCCAATCCCTGCCACTGCCTGTGGCTAAGTACTCTCCTTTTGAAAAGAAGTTTTGGCTTCTTCTGGGACTTGGAGGAAACTGGACCCTCAACAACGAGCCATGAAGTTACCATGCAACCTGATCTGAGATAACCTCACTCCTGAATTCTCTGGTTTACAATCCAGCCTTTCACATCGGAACTCCACTGAACCCCATTTTCCAGTACCAAGAGACTTACTGGCTCAATTTCTACAAAGAGGTTAATTTTATTCTGTTCTAGGGATGTGATGGTCATAATTGCTTGGCTCTAGGAATTCAGGTGGGGCTCTGAATGTCTCAGACTTTTGTATATGAATTTTCAACCAATTCCGCTTATTCCAGCACTTTCCTTCACCTCTTTTCTTAGGGATTCTGATAACTTGATTTCCACTGGAAATTTTGACAAATTCTTAGCCTTTAACTTTTTCTGCTCTCTGACTTCTTATGACTATTCCACCTATTCTTTGTCTTCTGAAAATTATTTAAAGTCTTCTAATGTTCTTGTCTCATTTCCCATTGCTTTTGTCCTGGATAATTTTCTTCATTCTTTGACATTTTAGTAAGGTTGAGAAAGAAGAGAAGATAAATTCATGGAGCCAGTCTATCTTCCTTAACAATGTTTCTGTATTGGCTTTTTAAAATGAGATTCTAATGCCATTTCTAAAGTTTTAGACAATTTTTTATAATGGGATAATAGAAAGGTAAGATAAATTAAAAGACTATTAGATTTTGTGACTAGCACAGGCATCACTAATACCAATTAGAGGAAAAGAAAAAGAAAAGATTTTTAATTTTATCAGTTATTTGGAATGAGCAACATAGTAAGAAAATAATCTGGGTCTTTTTCTTTGTGTTTTATAACATTTGGACAAAATTTTCTCTTGGAGTTAGGGCGGTTTGCCTTCACAATCAATTCTTATTTCTTTCAATTTGGAGCTGATAAATCTTTACTGCAAATGGCAAATGAGGTCAAGAGACACCTCAGGAGACACATCTTCAGTCTTCTACCAAATGCTCTTTGATACTCAGGGACCTGGTGAGAATGGTCAGGAGGGAGACAGTGAGGAAAGGGTAATCACTTGCTAATAGTTGTCTGGCTTTTTGGTTTAAAATATTGGTGATTTATCAGGTCCTTGTCAGTTAAAAATCTCCAGGAGTTTAAAAGAATAAACAGCCATCAAGATAGAAGCCTATATTCAGAGTCTACTTCTAGCCTGGAGGAGAGTTTCTATCTATTACAAATTTCCATAATTTACAGAATTACAGAAATTTCTAAGACCTGTCTGCTTAAGAGGCATGTTCAGGTAACACAGAAATAGAAACAATGATAAATATGTTGCAGGAAAGAATAAAAAATCACAATATCTCAATAAGCTGAATTACAGGAATAATCTAAAAATGACAACATGCTGTCTTTTACGTTTTCAAAGTTCAAGTTAATAATATCTACCATGTATTGAGAGTAAAAGGTATTGTGCTAATCCAAGGTATTATGCTAAGCATGCACATAAAATATCTCTTTTAATTATAACAACCCACTCAACAATTATTTTTTTGAGCATTTGCTGTGGGCCAAGTTCTCTTCTCTCCTTTGTGCTTAAGATACGTCAGTGAACAAAATGGATAAATATCTTGGCCTTGCACAGGCCTAGAGATGAGTATCAATTCTATTATTCCCAGTTTTTGGATGGAAAGACAAGGTAAGACATATTCTGTAAATCAAGTTCTCCAAGCAAGTGAAGTGGCAGTAAATGGGTTCAATCCATTTTCTCAGTACCATGCAAGTTAAATTTTAACAAAACAAAATAATTACATAAAGAAAAGAGGCAGTGTACAACACTTGTGAAATAGACAAATATAATTGACAGCAAACTCAGCATGTGTCAGTATTCTAATGAGGTTGCCAAAGATCTACAGGGATAACATAATGGTCAAAAGCACGAACTTTGAGATTAGACAAACTCAATTTTAAATCTCGGTGCCCCCATTAATTAGCTGTGTGACCTTAAACACATGTTTTGCTTTTGTGGCCTCAGTTTCTTCAACTGTGAAATAAATATATACCTTCCAAATCAGGGTGAAGATTAAATGAGGTAATATGTAATATAATTAGCATGTTCTAAGCACATTATAAGTGTGCAATAAATGGTAGCTATTAATCTTATGTGACACCAATATTTGCATATTATTGAGAAAAGAGAGGTCTTAAAACTCCTTTTCTATACACTGCTTAGATGTATCAAGGTTTTTCATTTAGTTCCAAAATTCACAGTTGAAGAAGTCTTAAGATAAATTTGAGATACCTAAGGGAGAGACTATGATATTGAAGGAATTCAATTCCAATTATCAGTTTATTAACTATGCAATAATAATATTCACGCACCGTGCTCAAGACTATCACATGAGAAATACTGTTGAAAGAGCAAAGAGCCTGGAAGCTCTCTGTGAGTGGACCTAATAAATGCCTTCCACCAACGGTGGGAGCAGTCATGTGAAATATTTACTCCTTTCCATCCTAGGAGCAATAATTAGGTATAGCATTAAAACCACAAGCAAGCAGACAATAGATGGTTGAATTTATATTAGTTAAATTATCTCAGGATGAAAGATAAATCCCAGGAACACATCCTATATGACTTCTTAGAAGGGCAAGAGAATTAAAGCATCAGACATATGGTAGGCACGATCATAGGACCTTTCCTAGGTCTGAGATGCTATGATTCTAATGAAACAATTGAAACTTATACATATGACCAAGTATGGCATTTCAAGTATATGAGATTCTCATGACTATTGCTTCATATTCTCATAGCATGCTATACTTACTCCTAACTAGTGATCAGTTTTTCTCAAAAGCAGATACTGAAATGGAGTTAGGAATGCAAGAGGTTTATCAGGGAATAAAGTAAAGATCAAGGAGAAGGATGCAGGATTTAACAGATCATACTGTTAGCCAGCAGTGAAAACCTGTCAAGTGTGGAAATAAAAGAGGAGAGAAAAGAAAAATGAGCAGGGAGAGTCTCAGACAGTGAAGATCTGATCAAATCCTCACCAAAATACCAAGGAGAGGCCTCGAGCAAACATTAGAAGAATTTCATGTTGAACATAAATGTCCCCAGCCCCACCACCCATGACATTCATGCTCAGTCTTTGGCTGGTGGTTGCCTTGAAAGAGTGTAGGGGCTTCAGATCAGGTGCAGACTGAGGCAGATCCCAAAGGCACTGTAGCTGGAGGCTGTGAGCTTACTGCATTCCTCACTCAGTGAGAAATAAGTTCCTACTTATTGGAACCCTGTGACTTACCTCCATGTCATCCACATCCCTATTACGCCAAATTGAACATTTTCTGTTTCCTTTCCTGTGTTCATGGATAAGCTACAGGATATTTGAATGTGATAACTGTGTTTTAATCTCCATTGTGTCTCTCACACATATAATAATATCCATAGATACTCTACAGTGATTGTATCAATTCATAAATATAGGATGAGCTATTTTGAGAGCTATGGAAGGACCTAAAAAGGTGACCTACCAAAAAAATAAGAGCCAATAAACCCATTAACCTTTAGAACCTTCTGGTAATATATATTTTTAACCAAATTGGGTAACTCTTTAATAGTCAGATTTACTTATATTTTTGGCTAAGGAATACTTTTTACAATTATCATCTCCTAGTATAAAGCAGAGTTTAAAGTAAAAAGAAAAATGGAGATAAGGACAATAGGGAAGGGGAACTGAGAAAAGTTCAATAATATGGCTGCCAGAGGTGATGGGAGGGCTCCTCGAGAGCCTTGATGGAAAGTTTAGGATGATAGAATGCCAGACAGCATTTATGCCAAAGAGATATTTTAATCCCTCTAGATCATTCCTCCACTCTGTTTTTTCTTCCAGGAAGATGAGCTGTGTGAATTATGGCAATAATGCCCTGTGTCTTCTCACTCCTAGTTGAGGAGCCTGGCAGAAAGGTGGAGGGAGGGAAGAGAGTTGGTTCAGGGAATTTGGCCCTTGGTTCTATCCTAGTGGAACTGCCTTTCCCTCAGGGTGACCAACTCTTATCACCTCTCCTTCTGGGTTTTGATGACTATTCCCTTTCCTTGTCCATTTAGGCCTACAACCGTAACAGCCCTGGGTTCCTGTACTTTCAGTTTGCCTACACATATGCAACCCATGCCTTTGTACTTAATATGTGACTATGACCCTCACTGATACACAAGTTATATATATCAACCCTTTTCCCCACAGATCTGACCTTCATGTATTGCAAGGGACTAAAACAAGTTTATGGCCTATTTCATCTCCTTTGTTGTTGACCCAAGAGGTCAGACAGTTCCATCACTGGCTCACATTGACTTGTCCCAAATGAATGGACTTGGCGAGCTATAAGTCAAGAGCAGATTGGCTTTAGAGTATAATTACAGTCTCTGTAAAAGGTTAGGTAGATTGAAAGGCTGGGGCCAACGCTAAAGCTCTCCTGAATGCTAAAGGAGTTCCCATGGCTCACAGTACAACTACCCTCTCATGACCAAACTTTCTAGGGTTTAGCACTCACTTTTCAAGACAAAGCCTCTAATGGAATTGAGTGATATCTTCTTTTCACAATATACTTACAAGTTCTATCCACTCACATGTATAGAATGAGAGCTCTAGCTTTAAGTGTTAATCTGGAGTTTCATACTCTTTGATGTGTGGACTCTAAACCCAGTATGAAATTCCCTTTTATTACAATTAAAAAAACCCACTATACTCCCAGAAGTCATTAAATCATTAAAAATCGGGTGCCTGGGTGGCTCAGTTGGTTAAGCGACAGCCTTCGGCTCAGGTCATGATCCTGGAGTCCCTGGATCAAGTCCCGCGTCGGGCTCCCTGCTTGGCAGGGAATCTGCTTCTCCCTCTGGCCGTCCCCCCTCTCATGTGCTCTCTCTCATTCTCTCTCTCTCAAATAAATAAATAAAATCTTAAAAAAAAATCATTAAAAATCATCGAAGTTTCAATATGGCTCAAACTCTTTAAAATAATTTGTTCCTTGTTAATTCAGATGACAGTTTAGTCTAAATTGTTAGATAAACAGACAACAAGCAAACAAAAAAACACCCACAGACTGTAGCTGAATGTACATTTGTTTGCCTGATTCTAGTTTTTTTTGTTGTTGTTGTTGTTATTTCAGACCATCCTTATGCCTGTGGAAGTCAACACCATCTGACTTTATCTTCATGCTTAAGTTTTTATGTGTGTGTTTCATCCCTAGACTAATTTATAGAAGCCATCTGCTAAGTTCTGACTGATACTAAAAAGTTAATGATTTAAAAATAAAACAACTAATTTCAAGTATCAATATGAAATTCCTAGTGATCCTCATAGACTGAATATCAACAGAAATAAGTGACAGAAATTACATTAATGACCATCTGGTGTATTCCTGCCCTGCTTGACACTTGGGGCATGTATTATCAAAAGAGCAATGGATTTTAGTAGATAGGCCATCTCATAGTTGATGCTTATTTGTTCAGCCAGGCTGTTATTTATCTATTATGTTAGGAAAAAAATCTTAAAAACTCTTTTTCAATTGACCAAATGTCATTGAGAGGGTTTTTATAAATTATTCACCAGAGAAGAAAGAACACCTTATTTCTTTTTCTAAAGTGTATTTAAAAAGAAATTCTGTGACAAATTTCAGGGAAAGTAATGAAAATAAAGGGGGAAATGTTCCTCCTACACAGATGCAACTTAGCTAAGTTATTTCTGAACTAGAGGCAGTTTAATAGGAAACAGTGAAATATATCCTTTTTTTCTGCTAATTTAGGTATATTTTCCCCCCAAAAGTATCCAGACCATAGTGGTTCCAAAGCCAGGATTAGTCTCCATCAACTATCTTCAAAGTTTAAATACCTTAAGGAAGACTGGATATTAGCCTACCAGAATGCTGTTAAGTACCATTAGATAATTGGAACAGAAATTGATACTTAGAAGTGGGTGTCAGTCATAACACATACCTAAAACATGTCTTTGTCTTGGGACCTAGCAGTGGGCAGAATCTGAGGATGTTAGTGTAAGATCGAAGACTGTTGAATCACAGACCTGTACCTCTGAAACAAATAATACATTATATGTTAAAAAAAAAAAAAGAAGATAGCAGGAAGGGAAAAATGAAGGCGGGGAAATAGGGGGAGACAAACCGTGAGAGACTATGGACTCTGAGAAACAAACAGGGTTTTAGAGGGGAGAGGGGTGGGAGGATGGGTTAGCCTGGTGATGGGTATTAAAGAGGGCATGTACTGAATGGAGCACTGGATGTTATATGCAAACAATGAATTATGGAACACTACATCAAAAACTAATAATGTAGTGTATGGTGATTAACATAACATAAAAAAAAAGATCAAAGAAAGGAGACTGTAATTTTTGGATGCTGGTGGAAAAGCAATACTTGCTATGTTGTGACAGAAAACTCAGCAGACTGTTACCTGCACTAACACGGAAAATTGGAAGAGGTCATGGATCTGGCTAAAGAGATTTCCAAGCAGATGTTTAATGTGCCAGATCCTTCCTCTAGCTATCTATGGTTAAACATGTGGAGAGAAAGATATCCCAAAGTAGGGACTGTTCATATTTTAAGCATAATTTACAGGATATACAAATGAACTGGGGTCAAAATGATTTTTTTCTTATCCCTAATCCCTTCTGGCTTCAGGAAAAAGATCTGAAGACTGTGGGTAAAAGATTATTGAGACATCTGAAAGATTTAAATCATGCCTATTTGGGCTTCTAAGAATACTCAGGATGAGCCTCTTTGACATCTGTGATAGAGAAGAAGAGATTCTCTGAAAAGAGCGAGAGAGAGAAGAGATTCTCTCAAAATATTGAGTATGAATGATAGACATTTTAGATTCTTGACAGAGTTTTTAAGAATCGTGAAGATATTGTCCCATGAAACCCTGCATATCAGTGCGATCCAGAGAGGGGCTTGTTTTGAAGATATTTGTAAGTGTGGCCTTTGTCTAGCACAGTTTAACCCAATAAGGTTCAAAATAAATCCCAAGTATTTTATGAAAACTGCATTGGGAGAAACACCAACGATTAAAACTAAAACGAATTAGAAACATTTTTAAATGGGAAGAGCCCCCAGGATCCCCCTGGGTCTTACAGGAGATAGTAGTCTTAGAATTTCGTTCAGGTGCAAATTCAGCTGTAGTTTCTGTGAGAAAAGAAGCACAACTCAGAGGGCAGGCAAAGCCTCGAGAGTGGTGCCAAAAGCAGTGGCAAAGAGCTCCAGAGAGCAAGACTGGGTCCTACTGAAGGAACTGGCAAAACGTGCTCAGCTGGGTTCAAAGCCGCAAGGACCAGTGCCTGCTATGTTTTTTTCATCCAGTCCTCTTTGAATTGAAGTACTTATTTTTGTTATGCTATCCATGTGTCACCTTGGTATGTTGGCTGTATGCGTATTTGAAGGGGGTGTGTAATCCATCTCTTTAGTTGACAGATTCTTCCTAGCAAGGAGACTCATTCTTGGGTGGCTGCACCTGAACACCTCACCTGAGGAGGCTTCATCTTTGCCTAGATTTTACTTAGTTAACTCAATCCTGGGTTTGGGGCTTATGCCAAAATGGATGAGATATGGAGGGACAGGGTAAGTGCATTATATATGTGGGAAAAATATCAATTATTTTTGACTACAGAATGAAGTGGCAGATTAAAGATGGCTACAAATTCCTTGCTACCTCTCCCACTGAGTGGTGGACTCTCATTCCTTTTCCCATGAATCTATGATGGCTGTAATGACTTTTTTGAATAATAGATTATAGAAGAAATGACATTCTGGAAGTTTTGGAGCTAGATCGTAAAATGTCTCACAACTTCCACCTTGGCCTGTTGGAATGCTTGCTGTTAGGATACTTCCTCTCCGACCCATCTGTGTGATGAGAGAAGCCCAAGCCACATGGAGAAGTCTGGTCAACAGGCCTAGTTAAACTGCCAGTAGATAACCAGCATCAACTGCCAGCCATGTGAGAGAACCTTTTTGGATGTCCAGCCTTGTGGTCCTTCGGATGACTCAAGCCATGACCTCCATTTGATAGCAACCATATAAAAAATTCCAAATGAAAATCTCCCAGTTGATCCCAGTCAGCCCAGGGGGCTATGATAGATAATAGTAAATTGTTTTAAGTCACTAAATTTGGGAGTTGCTTGTTATATAACAGTAGATAGAATATAGAAACATGAAAGGAATTATAACACATTGAGTCTGCTTTTTAAGGAAAATCTTTGAAAACATGGGGCAGTGGGAAAACTGAAAAGAGTAGGTTGGAAACCTGTGTAACTCTGTGTCCTTCTGCATATAAATAAAACATAGAATGAAGTTCATAGATTCTGAGACTTCATTGAGTACAAAATGTTCCTTTCTTTTATATATCACAAAGAAAGGAAATCATGCTTTAAACTGTGACATAATGCTTCCTTTTGAATTAGAATTTCATGTTATGCTCATAAAAAGGTTTTATACTGATTTGGGTATAAAGTGTTTAACCATGTATCACTTTTATAATATAGAAAAGTGAAAATCTAGGCAAAATAAATTATTTAACTTTTTTCTAAAACATATGTATGTTGAGTCTTACATTTCAGAATCACTTTCCAACTCAAGTCACTGATGTTTGGTGATTTTCCACATTTTTTCCTGTTTCATCAAGAGCATCTGTGAAGCAGCATTTCTAAAACATGTTTTCCACTAGTGTTTCCAGTAATTTCTTGTAAGTCACTTATCCTCATTAGACAGATTTTGATATAGAACCTCTCTTGACTTATATCAGAAGTTAGCAATAGAAGGCTTTCCACATAATAACCAGAAACCACATTCCTTCTTCAAATGAATCTAAAATGGTTTTATAGGGGCGCCTGGGTGGCTTAGTCGGTTAAGCGTCCAACTCGGTTTTGGCTCAGGTTATGATCTCAGGGTCGTGGGATCAGCCCTGAGTCAGGCTCTGTCCTCAGCAGAGAGTCTGCTTGAGATTGTTCTCTCTCCTTCTCCCTCTGCCCCTACCCATGCTCTCTCTCTTCCTCTAAAATAAATAAATAAATCTTTTAAAAAATGGTTTTATTGATTAGAATAATAAGGGGTCACAATTGCCCAGCAGGACTAACAACCACGTCACAATATTTTCCAGCAGGTTTAATCTTCAGTGATTCAAATAAATATTCACAAAGTACAACTTGAGCAACATCCTTAGAATTCTATCAGATTCCTGGCTGGCTATCTCAGGTAGCTTAGCCAGTCTCTCTTCTTTCTATTCCCCTGAGCACTAGTGGAATCTCTGTCTTGTTTGAGGGGAATCATTTTCCCCTCATGTTTATTTGAGAGGGTTTTCCATACCTATGGATTCCCTTCTCCTCAGGACTGAGGCTTTTCTTGGAAACAGTGTCTATAATTCAGTCGAATTGCTGTCTGTGTGAAGAGCTGTGACCAAGTTTACACATGTACAAGCAATGACATTTATGTATGACCACCACCTTACTAACAGTGACTGAGAGTTGCTATTGTTGCATATTTAAGTTTCAGAGATGTTAGAATGCAGAAAAATTATGTATCTTAAAATTGAGGAAATACAGCAAATTAATATTTTATATATATTTGTAATATATCTGCAAATGTATGAATATATCTTTAGATACATGTAATATGCACATATATACACATATATAAATAGCATATATAAATATGTATACTGTTGTACATATATATTACACATATACATTGTATTAATGTATTGTTGCTGATATTGCTCTCGGAAGACACATAAGTGTTAAGAAAAAATTCTCATAACAACAATTCAGAAAGCATACAAATCACAGATTTCTAGAATCTTTGATTTGGAAAGAATTTTAGGGAACCATCAATCTGGGTGCTTTGAGTTACAGATAAAGAGGCAGTTCTAGTGAGGGAAGTGGTTAGTTGATTATCACACAACTTATGAATGTCAAAGCTGAAATAATTTGTTCTGATACCTGGCTCAGTGTTCTTTTAACCACATCAGTGATCCTTTGGTGATATACAGAAATAGTCCAAATAGATTTTTTTTATAGAAATTACTTGGTTTTATCTAAGTGCTCCATTGTCCCTCTAAGTAAAAGAAGGCTTTTACTGGGTAGAGATCCTTTAATAAAATTTTGGATGGGAACTGAAATAGGTATATAGTTGGCAATACACTGCACTAAACCTTCTTGAATTCGTTGATGTTACTGCCTTTCTTCAGCCTTTTTTTTTTTCCTAAATTGGTTCCGAATTGCAAATTGAGCCAGGGCACCATGTATTTAGAAAAAAGAAGACAGGGGCCCCTGGGTGGCTCAGTCATTAAGCGTCTGCCTTCAGTTCAGGTCATGATCCCAGGGTCCTGGGATCGAGTCCCACATCGGGCTCCTTGCTCAGCAAACAGTCTGCCTCTCCCTCTGCCTCTGTACCTGCTTGTGCTCTGTGTGTGTGTCAAATAAATAAATAAAATCTTTAAGAAAAAAGAAAACATCTTTACTAAATTATTGCAGATATAAATCAAGACTCTAAAGTACTGTAATTGCAACTTTTACACAACTGTTTCCACATGTATGTATTCAAATCTGTATCTGCGGTGACCCCTTCCAGGCAGTCCTTCTGAGAGACTGTGCCTTTTCTCTATTTCTGTTGTTATGTCAGAGTCAGGTTTTTAATTCCTTCCTGTTGTTCTGTAACCCATGACATGTTTTTCTGAATATTCCCAGTGGTGACAAATTTCCATCCTCTGAGGGTAGATGTATCATTTTGCTTTTCTTCCATAACAGGTCATCCCAAAGGTTAGTGGTTTAAAACAATAACCACTGATTTAAATTATGATTCTGTGAGTCAGCAATTTGGGCTGGGCTCAGTTGGCTAGTTATTCTGGTCTTGGTTTGGTCTTGTCATAGTCAGAGTCTGGGTTGGCTGGAGTTGTAATTTAGGTTTGTTTTTGGTTTTTTGTTTTTTTAATACAATGGTGTCTCATTCCAGTTTTGAGACCAGGCTAGAGGCTTGTCCGTCCCCTTTTTGATCAGATAATTAAGTCCACATCTCACCACTTCCCTTACGAGGGTGATCACACTCCAGGCGACTGGAGCCCAGGAAATTATTCAAATTAGCCAATCCTCAGGGATCCTGTGACACCTAGCTAACCCCACCCCACTTTGCCTTACATAAACGACTCCCCACAACTCCCTACCTCCAGGTGCAATCTTTTGGCCCTGCCTGACAGCCTTCCCTTGTTTGGAGCTGTAAGTAACAAACAATTCTGCCTTCTAGCTACCTGAGTGTCACTGTGTGGTGTCTTACCATGAAAAGAATCTTTTTTTTTTTAAGATTTTATTTATTTATTTATTTGAGAAAAAGAGAGAGAGATGGAGAGAGCATGAGCAGGGGGAGGGGACAGAGGGAGAGGGAGAGGCAGGCTCCCTGCTGAGCAGGGAGCTAGATGTGCCAGATGTGGGGCTCAGTCCCAGGACCCTGGCATCATGACCTGAGCTGAAGGCAGCTGCTTAACTGACTGAGCCACCCAGGTGCTCCACCATCAAAAGAATCTTTAAATCTTATGAAAATAGGGGTTTGACTGACCTAGCATGGCTTCAACTGGGATGGCTTGTTTGTTCCCATGTAGCCCTAGATTTTTCAGTAAGCTAGCCTGAGCTTGTTCAGGTTACAGTGGCAGGATGACAAGAGAGAAAGCAATGCCTCTTAAAATCTAGGTGTGAAACTGGCGTATCTCCACTTCCTCTGCTTTCTATTGGTTAAAGACATCATAAAGTCACCCCTTCTCAAGGGTTAGGAAAATGACTGCACCTCTGCAAGAGAGAAACTGCAAAATCATATTTCAAAGGCCGTGGATACAGAGACGGTGGAAGAATCGGAGCATTTTTACAGTTAACAATAGAGGCTTTGATTTTGGTGATCATCAAGACGTCATGGGTGATGAATAAGGGAGCTTATCAATTTAGATAGTACCTTTTCAAATAACAAACAAATTGCCCTTAATTATAGCTTATGTATTCACTTACGTATTCACTTTTTATTACCCATAATTGTGACGATTTCAAAACCTGTTTTAAGTATGTTTTGAGACCTAGCTATTGTGGCTTAATGAATACTTTTTACAAAGATCTATTCTGCTTGCTGCTCAGATGTTTCATAAAATGTTTGCAGAAATGAACTGTCATGGGGATTTATCACTGAAAACTAAAAATTACAACAGAAAATCAAGTAACTATTAATATACTGATCTATATTCTGGAATGCATTAACGAGAGGGTTTTAGGTACATCAGCAATAAATTGACAAATTTTACTAAAAGCTATTCTTTTAATCAGAATTAATGTCTCAAATACCATTTAACACTTTGTGTAAAACTAATACTCCTTTTTGTATGTGCATTGAATTGAGGGAGTCATTGTCTGTTCAGGTCACACTAATGTCAGACTCTTTTGGAGATAATTTCATTATTTTTCATCCATTGTCCCCATCCCTTCCTGTAATATAACATCGTGTGTGTGTGTGTGTGTGTGCGTGTGTAAACAGATGGATAATTACTTTCCTAGTGACTTTCTGGCCATATGTTTTTTTCATTTATAAAAATGATAACATTATGTTTCTTTTTTTGCTCATTTTGTTTTGCAGATCTATTCATGTTTCTATATGTAAATTTAACTTAGAATTTCTGGTAGCTTACCCCCAAACAATGTTGCAAAGAATAATCAATCACATGTCTCCTAATGGACTAGAGCAAAAATTTGCCAGAAATGCATGGCCCAGGGCCATGATTATATGTATATATGGGTATGGATAGGACAGTTATATTCACTCCTATTTTTCACTCTTGACTTTGTCTGCTCAGGCTGCCATAAACAAAATAGCATAGATTGGATGGCTTAAGAAAGAGAAATTTATTTTTCCATAATTCTGGAGACTGGAAGTCCAAGATCAAGATGCTGGCAGGATTAGTGCCTGGTGAATGCTCCCACCTTGGGTGACAGATACCTGTCTTCTCTCTTTGTGCTCACATGACCTCAGTGTACATGCACAGAAAGTAAGGGCCCTCTCTGTGTCTCTTCTCATAAGGACACTAATTCTATCAGATAAGAACCCCATCCTTATGATCTCATTTAACTTTAGTTACTTTCTTAGAGGCCCCACCTCCAAATACAACCACACCATGGATTAAGGCTTTATTTGGTAGGGACACAAGCATTCTATTCATAACAACTATTATTTTGTATTATATTTACTTTAACCTCTAAAAGTGTTTCAGTTTAAACAATAAATCATATGGTTACCTTAGGCATATGCATACCTAAATTCTTTAAATTTTATTAAGTTACTCTCTAAATAGACTATTGGATCTTATGCCCCTACAAAAAAATGCATGAGATTTCTTGTTCTTCCATATTTTATAAGGAATTTTTATTATCTATTTTTTTGTTTTGTCACTCTTAGAGATCATAATGGGCATAGTTGGAACTGAATATTATGTCCTTTAATCTATAGTATAGTCCCTGTGACAGTTTCCGTTTGGAGCAGAGAAGCAAGGGTACAGTAGTATTGATAGTTTATAATCTCAGATATTAATGAGTCCTACATGCATTAAGTGGCTAATATACTGCACCTAGTTAACATATGATAGATGAGACCTATTATTATTGTGTAACATAGAAGAAAGATGCATTTTAGTGGAACCAATATACTGCAGTTGCATGATTTTGTGCAAGGCTGCAATTTTGTACTCATAGGAGGGATATTAATCAATAGCTGGTAGAGAGCATGAAATGAAGTCCTAGAGAGTGCCAGTGGGCTACATAGCCAGTCTCCCATACTGTGGATTCTGTTCCCTCTGTCTGGAGTCTTACTGACAGTAGGTCAATGAATTACTTGGCCTTTTACATTTTGCTTCTGGCTCTTATTTCTCTGACTTTCCTTTCCAGATTTTTTTTCTTCCTTGCTAAGAAATTTCATTTTAGTTTTCTGACTTCTCTTTGAAAGACATGGCATTGGTTCACGTTTGTTTTCTTCAATCTCATAGCAACATGAGAGGCTTAAATGTCTTACAGTTGGGAACTGAGGAAATGGTAAGAAAATAGCCTCACTAACTGCTCTGGAGGAGAGCTTCTCCTGAGGCTAAACCCTCTCTCAGACTCAGAGTTTAATGTCCCCGTTGCTGTTTGGAAAAGCAGCTGTATTGAGCTTTCTTTTATCCAGAGTAAAAAAGACATGGCTTTCTGGGGGAATCAAATAGACTCTCAGTAGAGAAATGGTCCCATGTCCCAGGGGGAATGGGCAGCAGGAAAGGACAAGTGGGAGTTGGACAGGAGCTAGGATGTGGAGAAGGTGGTGGACTGGGACAGTTTCCTAGGGCATCAGGTTAGGTTGTGGATGGCTCTTCGTAAAATTCCTTCCGCCTACCTGATGTCTTGGGTTGGGCCAGGCTCTCAGTGAAGTCTCACCATCTCTGCCATATGACTTGCAGGGATCTCGGGCATGGGATCTCTTTTCTCTTGTCAATTTTCATCCCAGTAAAGGGCCTTTGGAATGACAAGGCATAGTTGAAGGTTGACAAATGTCACTTTAGATAAAAGATCAGTTTTAGAAAAGAAAAAAATATTGCTTCTGTATAGATTTAGGCAGGTAGTCAAATCTAGTAAGATGGGCTGTAATGGATATTGGTTTCAACATTAGTAACAGCTTCACTTGCCTCAGTTTACTCGCTTCATCTCATGGACCTGCCACTGAAACCTCACCAATGATTAAACCTTAAATCTTTTGTCAGCTTCTGAAAACCCAACAGCATAGAAGAATGATAGTTATTTCCAACAACATGTACATTTGAAGGCTTTTTGTTATTACTCTGCCAGAAATAAATGTAACTTGCGGAGCTTAGACAATGGCTTAATGTATACACCCAAAATGTCTCTGTCCATGTTAGATTTTTTTTTTTAACAATGAATTAATAAAGGGCCACTTGGGTGGTCAAGCTGGTGTAAAAAGAGGGGTTGACGTTAATTACTCTGAGGACCGATTAAGAGATTCCAGTAAAAAAATGTCCTGTATAGCTAAATTTTGGATTTCTCTATTTAATTTAGTCCCTGCACACAGTTGTCATAGCTGCTAGCGAAAGACAATAACTTTCTTTTAACAATTATAGAAACAGCTAGACATCATTACTATGAAAGAACCACTCAAACTCTCTTGCATTTTCTCCATAGGATACCTTGTGGATTTTGAGACTTTGACCGTATCAGCAGAGGAGAGGTTAAAAAATTGCTATGATTTTAATTGCTTTCACATTTTTTTTTCCTTAACCAGATTCAGTCTGTATATTAGAACTGATGGATTTGAATTGATGAGTTTTATTGATTTTTGTCATGCACAATTTAATTCAATCAAATTGCCTTGTTCCAGGTTGTGAAAATAAGCTTTGTTTTCTAATCCAGTTAGGAACAGCCTATGGAATGTGGTTCACTTAAGAACTAAGGAATAACCAATTTATTTGCTAGTAGCTGAAGCCAGAAAGAAATAAATAGAACGCTCATGGTGCAATCCTAAATAGTACAAATGCCTGTGCCTAAGACTCTCTGAAATAATGCTATCTTTAGGAGATGGTGAATCTCAGAAAACAATCAACCAAAGTTATGTACATTAAGGGCTTTACTTTTCTGTAGGGCCCAGGAATCTGACTAGTGACTCAAGGTATTAAGAGTCTGCCAGGCTGAGCCTCAAAGTCATAAAATCAGCCCTCACACTCTCAATGCTTCCAAAGGCACAACGTGGAGGGAATGTCCTTCCTTGGTCTCCCACTCCACGCCTCTTTCTGAAGCCAACCACAATGTCTATTTTAACCTGATTGTGCCCACAGAAAAATGTTAGGTATTACAGCACTTGTAGGAAGCTCCATTATGATAAAATCTATTATCAGCATCCCATATATGTGGGTTTTTAATCTGGAGATTACAAGAGGGCTTTTTGCTGGATGGTATTGAATGTTTCTGAAAATATCCTTTCAGATTTTGGCTCAACTTGGTTGTTGGGTAAGATAGTGAGTTCACTATCACACTTGCCCTGATTCATATGCTATTTTGTTTCAAACCCAGACATAGCTGTATTCTGTAAAAACAGTTCTCCTGGGTTTTGTGTAAAAGCACTCTCCCATGAGTCAGTGAATCACGTAAAAACATCCTGAGTGTAAATATTTTTTTCTCTTTCATTTAATTCTCAAGATGAAGGTACTCAGGGAAAATATTACCTACTTAATATTGTTACAGATATTAAGCATAGGTGTATATCACTTTGTTTAAGCATCCCTTAAAAGCTTTTAAACACCTTTGATCCACTAGAAAATGCCTGATGATTACATTGTATTTTTTTTATTAGTAACTCCAGTGATTTCTCATTAAGTCCTAAAATCCTCAAAATTATAGTCAATATAAACTTACATATAAAAAAGGCAAAATGACACAAAAGAATAATTCATTCCTAATAGCTTTATATGAGTCATTTGAATAAAGTGTGAGACTGTATTATGCTCTGACTTAACTGCCTTACATTGCATTAAACTACAAAGTGTAAACTATATTACAATAATTACAATTAAGAGCTCCAAATTAGAATTAAAGAATGCCACACAGATCTACACTACTAAATAAAAAAATGTGTAGCAACATGTCTTCCTTTCTTTATCTAAATATTAATTATCATGAATTTCTTTGAAATTTCCTTAACTGGCTTAAGGTTCATTGATTGAATCAAAAATATTATTTATACATTTTGGTGTATAGAAAACGATATCAAACAGCTATGCTCATGTTCCTGCTTTCTGATTGGCACTATTAAATTTTCCTTTCAGTATATTTTTCTCTTGACCAACTTTTAACTTTTTGCTTATTCCTGAGATAAATTTATTTTCTTCTATTTTCTTAGGTTTTATCACACTTTTCTTTTTTTCCCCTGTGCTTTAAAATCCATTTCCCAGGGCGCCTGGGTGGCTCAGTCAGTTAAGTGACTGACTCTTGATTTCGGCTCAGGTCCTGATCTCAGGGTCCTGGGATCGAATTCTGTGTGGGGCTCCCCACTCAGCGGGGAGTCTGCTTGAGGATTCTCTCCTTCTCTGTCTGCCCCTCTCCCTGCTCAGTCTCCCTCTCTCTCTAAAATAAATAAATAAATCTTTAAAAAATTAAAAAATAAACTCATTTCCCCTCTTAGTTTTGGAATTTCTGATTCGAAGTGGCTTTAGTATACTCAAATTCAAGTTTAGATATATTTAAAATCCAGTGTGAAGTATTGTCTTACCTCTCCCTCTCTCTCTCCTGATTCTTGCTTACTTTTCAGGGGGAGTTTTTCTCAGTTGCTATGAATTTCCCTTGTCTGATTTTTTTTAATAGCTCTTTATGGATCTGCTAGACTTTTTTTGTATTCACTGTTGTGGAATTGGGACATATTACATGATTTCTAGTTTAATGGTATCTTCTCCTATCAGTACAGCAAAGACCTCATACACTAGAAGATTTATTTTTTGTTTTTTGTTGATGAAGGAAGAGGTTACATGTCCTTCAAATTATTTGGTATTCTTTGGTTTTCAGGACCCTAAATCTCCCTTCTGGCTACTTTTCCCTTCACTACTCTCTCTTCCTTTTGACATTTTCTTTTCCCAGAATCTTTGCGGTTTAGAGACCACCACTTAAAATCACAAATGTGGTATATCTCCGTGTAATCCTCGCTCTGGTTCACCAGGATATCTTTTTAATGTTCTCAGACTTGGGATGGATTTAATATTGTTAATAGTAATTTGAAATGAATCTTGGGCCCTATTCCCTCCTCCCTTCTTCTCTTTCAGCTACAATTTTTCTTGGTCTGATTTTTCTCCCTGCGAAGTGATGCCATGGGTTGAGGGTGGGGCAGGACCATGAGAGATTATGTGTCAGAAGTGTTTTCACTTTCCTCCTTTTACTTACGTTTTCCTTAGAGCTATTTGGAATTTATACCTTCTCTATCATCAAGTTATGCTGAGGACATAAGTTGTGCATAGTTTAATTTTTTTTCTTGCTATTTTGTGTTGGTTTAGGAGGAAATACTTAGTGATGAAGACCTAGGCAGGAGCCACCATTGTCTACTAAAATTAACCTAACCAGGTTGCTTTTATGGATATGATGACTAACCACAGATATATTTCATTTTGCATGCATGGTTATATCTACGGAATTAGTTCCCAAAAACAAAAGTGCTGGCTCAAAGAACCTAAATTTCTAATTTTTATGGATATTGCCAAATTGTTCTTAATTACCAGTGGAACAATATGTACTCTCACTGGAATGGGAAAATATGAGAATGCTTGTTTTTCACATGTTGCCAATGTACTGTGTCACTGAAATATTTCCCAGTCTGATATTTCACAATTGCTTTTTACATTTTTATTTATGAGTGAAATTGAGCATCTTTTTTTTGATGAAGGGCCATTTTTCTTTCTGTGAGATGTCTAATAAATGATATTCCTTAAACAAATTCATTTACTTTAAATATTTGCCAGTCTATAGAAATACAATGATTTTAGTACACTGATTTTTTTAGCCATCAACCTTCATAAATGTTGTATTATTTCTTGTAAGTATAGATTCTTTAGAACTCTTCTATTGTCATCTGCAAACAATGACATTGTGATTGTTTGTTTTGTTTTTCTTCTATTCTTTACAGTTTTGATATATTCTTTTTGTCTTATTATATCAGGAATTCCAGCAATATGGTTAATGGAAATGGTAATATACTGCATCCATCCTTGTCTGGTTCCCAATCTCGAAGGAAAGATTTTTTAAGGATTCTTTTTCTATACACAGTTTGCTAAGGGGTTTTATCATAATTGGATACAGAACTTTATTTTCTTTTCTGCATCTATTATGATGATCATATGATATTTCTCCTTTCACCTTCTAATGTGATGAATTGCATTATTTTGTTTTTCTATTATTAAGGCAACCTAGCCTTCCAGGACATGCCCAGCTCAGTCACAGTGTATTATTTTGTATCCTTTAGGCCTGGATTTGGCTTGAAAATATTTTGTTTGAGGATTTTGCATCTATTTTCATGGCGATGAGGCAGTGATTTTCCTTTTTTGTTGGATTTGAATTTACGTTAATGCTAATCTCATAAAACTGCTTTAGATGTATTCCTTTTTTTATTCCCTGGAAGAGTTTCCATAAAATTGCAACCATTTCTTGCTTGAATTTGTTTAGCTACCCCATGAAACCACTGGGATTGAGTTTTCTTTTGTGGGAAGATTTTGGCCACTGGGTCAATTTACAGGATGGCTACTAGAGATCTCTAGCATTCTGTTTCTTGGATTTTATGTTATCTGAAATTTCAAACTTATAATAAAGTTTTTCATAAAATTTTCCTACATTCTATTTACTGTGTGCATTACCTGTAATTATGTCTAATTTTCATTCCTAATACTGGTTGTTACTACTTTATACTTTCATTGATCAAACTTGCCAGAAGATACCCAATACATACAACTTTTAAAACAACAGTCTTCCTGATATTTATGCTGCTTTGTCCTTTTGTATTGTTTCCTACCTATTACCTTTTTTTGGTTCATTTTGTTGTTCAAATATAATTTTGAGATGGATGTTTAGCTAATACATTTTTAAGGCTTTAAGTTTTCTCATATATGTGTTTAAGACTACTACATTTTTTTCTCACAGAACTGCTTTTCTTTCATCCTTCATATTTTCATATGGAGGATTTTCTTAATATACATACAAATACTTTCTAATTTCCATTACTATTTCTTGGGCATCTGGGTGGCTCAGTCAGTTAAGCATCTGCCTTTGGCTCAGGTCATGATGCCAGGGTTCTGGGATCCAGGCCCACATGAGGCTCCCTGCTCAGCGGGGAGTACCCTTCCCCCGCCCCCCCGCCCCCGGCTCGTGCTATCTCAGAACAAAATAAAAGAAACAGTTAAAAAAATGGATTGAGACCTTCTTATAGCACTGTATGTGGTAAATATTTACAAATATTGTCTGTGCTTTAATGAAATTTGTTTTCTGAAATTGTAGCAGGCAGTGTTCTACATATATCTTTTCAATTGTAGCAATTAAATTTTCTGTATTTTTCATCATATGTTGTCTGTTTACATTATCAGTTACCAATGGGGGACATTAAAATATCATGTTATGATGGTAGGTTTGTCTGTTTATGTCTGATGTTCAGTTGATTTCTACCTTATCCATATTGAGGTTACCTTATTAGTACATAAATATTTAGAATTGATATCACTAAGTAATTTTATTATATTGTTGCATTAATCCCTGTACCATACTGACCATTTTTGCCTTTAGTAATGGTTGTTGACTGTTATTAATGTTAATAAACAAGGTTTTTTAAATTAGTATTTTCATGGAATATCTCTTTGTGTTATTTTCATTCAAATTTTGTTTTCTTAAGTTTTAAATTTTCCTCTTTTAAAAGTCATTTACCTGTATTTAATATTTTAATCTAGTCTGAAAGTCATCTTTCATTTTGAATTCACTAGAAGTGAGGAAAGTAATAACCAATATTTGTTTACCAGATTTGTGACAAATGCATGACTGCAATGCATTAGGGAGAAAATAGTCTTTAGTAAATTATGGTGAATCAATTCAGTAAAAGTATGGAAAAAATAAAATTCACCTCTATCATAACATACAAGAAAAAATTAAAAATGTATCATGTCAGCAGATCTTGGAGCAAACACAGGTCTTTATGACCTTTCAGTTGGCAAATATTTTCAAGAGAATTAAAAAGATGTCTGTACATGTAAAAGAAAAATTTGATAATTTGAGCCAATTTAAAATGGAGAAATTCTCTTCATTAAAAGTCATCACTAAAAAATTTGCCATGAAGAGAGTTAAAAGCCAAGTCATCAATTAGGATGTTATATTTGAATACACATATTTGACAAAGTGCTCATATGCAGATTAAACAAGAAGCAACTTCAAATCGGGAAGAAAAAGAAAATGAATTAAGATAGGCAAATTTAAATATATACTTCATAGAATGAGTATGCCTCAAATTATATGAAAAGTTGCTCAACAGCACTAGTAATTAAAGAAATGCAAATTAACACCATAATAAATTACTACACTTATTAATATGTCTTAGAATAGAAGGGCCAGTGTTGATAAGAATGGAGTGACTAAAACAACATATATTGCAGGTAAGAGTGTATATTGGTACGATCCCTCAGCAAATGTTTTTGGCCATATCTATGAAAACTACATATGTCCTACCCTTTACCAGCAATTTTTAAAAAGATTTTTTATCTATTTATTTGACAGAGAGAGAGAGAGAACAAGCAGGGGGAGCAAAGCAGGGACAGAGGGAGAAGCAGGCACCCGCTGAGCAGGAAGCCCAATGTGGGGTTTGATCCCAGGACCCTGGGATCATGACCTGAGCTGAAGGCAGACACTAACCAACTGAGCCACCCAGGCACCCCTGTACCAGCAATTTTAACTTTAGATAGAAAGAATGGGGTGGAATGAATGACATCAAGGGAATATTTATAGCACTTTATTCATAGTAGTAAAAAAATACGTCAATTCAAATGTGCATCAAGTATATAAAAAAATCATATAATAGAGGGGCGCCTGGGTGGCTCAATCATTAAGCATCTGCCTTCAGCTCAGGTCATGATCCCAGGGTCCTGGGATCGAACCCCACATCGGGCTCCCTACTCAGTGGGAAGCCTGCTTCTTCCTCTCCTACTCCCCCTGCTTGTGTTCCCTCTCTTGCTGTGTCTCTCTCTGTCAAATAAATAAATAAAATCTTTAAAAAAATCATATAATAGAATTCTATGAAACAATAAGTAAAAAGAATAAATTCCTGCTATAGCAACTATCAACCCATTTGGGCTGCTATAACAAAAATGCCATATACTGGATGGCTTAAACAACACTTATTTCTCATGGTTCTGAAGGCTGACAAGTCAAAGATCAAGGTGCCAGCACATTGGTATCCTGGTTCATAGATAGCTGTCTGCTCCCTGTGTCCTCACATGGTAGAAATAACAAGAGAGCTTTCTGTCCCATTCATGACGCTTCCACTCTTATAACCTAATCACATCTTAAAGGCTGCACCTCCTAATAGCACCACATTGGAGGTTAGGATTCCAACATATGAATTTTAGAAGGCCAACACATTCAGTCCATAACAGCAACAGAGGAATGATTCTCAAAGTCATAATGATAAGCAAAGAAATTGGAAATAAAATACTTTTATCTGTGGTGTGATTCCATTGATATGAGGTTCAAGAGCAGCCAAACTTATTCTCTGATAATGAAAGCTGGAATAGTGGTTACCTCTGTATAGAATTATTACTAGATGTGCAAGGGAACCTTTTGAGATATTGAACCTATTCCATAACTTTTTCTGAGTTGTGGTTATGTGATTGTGTGCATACACATAAATCTTTCACATTTTACACTTACCTGTATGTATATGTCAATAAAGCATTTACAATATAATAATGTAATTTTTAATAACAAATTAAAGGCGAAAAATATATAATCATATTAGTAGATGCAAAAACAACTTTGATAACACACAGTTCCCTTTTATGACTGTTATAAACAAAACTGATTTTAAAAATTCCTCTTAATAAACTATAATAGAGGACAAATTCTTGAATCTGATAACAGGTAATTACTAAAAACCTGTGAGATGCCTCATATTTAAGAATGAAATATTATACTGTGATTTACTTAGTAGTGTTAATATAGAGGCCACTTTTAGGCAAACAACTTGAACAAAGGGAACCTGAGTAGAAGGGCCCACAGTGACCTCCAACCCCCTGTCTGAATACAAACAGGCCCATTAGGTGACCCATCTCAAAATACCCATAAGCCCTAGCTGACCAATGGAATACTTACACCCAGACACAGGTCCAAAAAAGGAAAATTCCATCCATCCCCATTCCTCCTCACCCTCCCCTTTTAACTACTGCCCCTGACCATTGCCTCTTGGCAGGCAGTCTCTGCTTTGCTCTCCTGGCTGCCACTCCCTTGTGGTCTATTCAATAAAGTTCTATTTCCTTTGTTCTGCCTTGGGTGAATTCTTTCATAGCCAGCACACAGGCTTCTACCCAATCGGGTCACCCACATTTGGTGGCCCCCATTCGATAGGGAGAGACACCACATTAACTACCTTGAGTTTACTTACTAAATTCAGAAAACAGATAAGGATGACCTTTAACATTAGTATTTTACTGAACGTTCTATCTAACCCAGTAGGACTAGAAAAATAAGTAAATGTATAAAGTTTAGGAATAAGAATTAACATTATCATTATTTACAGACTATATAATTCTTTATTTAAAAAAAACAAAGTTAGAAAAATTGAGTTGCTGACTCTGATTTCAATAAAATATACCAATTGAATTATTATTATATATTATCAACAAATTACTAGAAAATGTAATTTCACAAAAACATATCACAAAAGCAACTAAAAGTGTAAGATTTCTAGGAATTATTTTAACAAGATTTATTTAGAATCTTAATGGAGAAAATTATAAAAAATTTATTTAGTGAATTTAAAGCAGATCCATATAAATAGATACATACAGCTCAGGAATAATGGAATGGAGGGCTAAAATTATAGTTCTTATTCTGAAAGCTTTAATGGGGCTATCAAATTTATTCTAAAATTTTTGTGGAAGGACAAAGGAGCATGAATATTTAGGAAAAATTTCAAGAGCATTGTGTGTATGTGTGTGTTGGAAGACAGTGGGACCTGTTCTTTCAGATAAATATCAAGTCTCACTTAAATTTAAAATAATGAAGATTGTGTGGTAAAAGTATAATTATGGAAAGATAGACTAGCAAAATCAAATTTTTAAATGTATAAAGAGATGCATGCATTTATGGAAACTGGATAAATGATAGATGGAAAATTTGATACATGATCGAGTGGAAAAGAATGAACTCTTCAGAAATGGTACTGGGGTAAATGGTTATCATATGGAGAATATTAAATGGAAAGATGGAGGTGCCATAATTAATTAAATTCCAGAATGATAAAAGAGCTAATTGTGAAAAAGGAGTATAGCTTCATGAACTTGGTCTAAGAAAGGTGTTTTGTTTTTTTGTTTAAGATACTGGAATATTTAAACCATATGGAAAAGAAAGTTAACTTTTTACATTAAAATGTCAAATTTCTGTGTATCCATGCATAAGAAGCACTGTGAGTGAAACAATAACTTGCACATTGACACTAGCAGATTCCATACACGGACTTACTATTTATTGAGCAGATATTATGTGTCAGGCATGTTCAGAGTTCTAGGTATAGAACAGTTAACAAATGAGACAAAAATTTGTGTCCTCATGGAGGGAGCTTGCATTCTAGCCCTACAGCTGGTGTGTGGTAAAAGCAGGGTTTGAACCCATTTCTGTCAACTCCAAAGCTCTTGCCTTATGAAGTAATGAATACATCGGCATTCTATGTTGATGTGTCACTTTATAAATTTGAGCTTGGTAAATATGGGTTCATCCCTGATGTTTGGATCCATGCTCAGTTAAGACAGAATCTGAACCTGCAAAGATCAAGCTTTTACTTATAATGAATTCTCTAATGAAGTGAATGTAATCTTGAAAGGATTCAGTCTTTCCAGAAGACAGTCAATCTTGTACTATATAAAGATACAAATGTATTAGGAACTCATACAAATAAATAAGAAAAGCAATGGGAAAATGTGCAAACAAAAGGGAACAGGCAATTGATTAATAAAAGGATCATTAATAGTATAAAACATACTTCATCTCACTAGTAGTCAGGTAATTTTACATTCAGAGCAAAAGGGGATACTATTTCTTACTCATCCAATTGGTAAGAATTAAAGTCGGTCAACTCAAGTGTTGCAGTAGATGTGGAGGAGTATGAACTCTTATGCACTCCCGGTGAGAGTGTAAAGGATACATTATTCTTGAGAGAGAGCAGAGTGTTAATGTTTAATAAAGCCGAACCTACCCATACCTTATGACCCACCACATCCAATTCTACATGTGTAGCTTAAAGACATGTACAGAAATGTTTACTGTAATCTTGTTTACTGTAAACTGAAAAAAGGCCCATTAGCCACTAACAAAAAGATATCTGTATACATTATAATTTATCCACCAAATAAAAAAATAGATAACCATGATAGTGAATGACCTAGAGCTCTTTCTATCAAAAAGATAAATCTCATAAACATAATTTGGAACAATAGCGGCTAGAAAAAATTCTTTAAATGTCCTATTACATGAATTTGAAAACATGTAAAACATTACTATATATTGACTATGGATTCATGCATATGTAGCAAATGTATTTTTTGAAAGAATGAGCAAAATAAGTCAATCAGAGAAAGACATGTATCATATGACCTCACTGATATGAGGAATTCTTAATCTCAGGAAACAAACTGAGGGTTGCTGGAGTGGTGGGGGGTGGGAGGGATGGGGTGGCTGAGTGATAGAC
>NC_138381.1:46851520-46917954 GCF_054177405.1 Leptonychotes weddellii | reverse complement strand
TCCCCCGCCGTCTATCCTCCCGAATATCGCCTCGGATTCACTTCTCCGCACGTCCTACCTTCCAGAAAGTGGTCGCTTTTCTGATGAGAGAGTTGTTGCTCTTCTTTTCTTCCATCTCCTATTGAGTTTGTAGGTGTTCAGAATGGTTTGATCCCTATCCAGCTGAATTCCTGAGAGGAGACGAAATCCAGGTCTCCTACTCCTCCGCCATCTTGCTCCGACCCCCCTGAATCCTTATATTATTTAACTGCTCTGTGTGGTAGGTAATTTTTCTCCATTTATAGGTGATACGATTTTGGTTAGTTAAGACTTTCAAAATCTGTTTAAATAAGAAATACATTGTGTCATTTTATCTATTCTTCCATTCGTGTGAGAAAAAAGAAGTACCAATGAGCAACTTCTGGCTTTTCAAAGAAAATATCCAAATATTTATACCTTTGAGAAAACAGAGATATCAATTTAAATATTATTTCAGGACACTGTGTTATAAAGTAAAGCAATCAATTGGAATTACACACCTCTTAGAGTTTAAGGGTTAGTTTAATAAGACACAACAACAATATCAGAAGTCTGGTGGTTTTACAAGGTCTCATTATTGAATTTAAACTACTTAAGAATAATGCTTTGATGCAGAATATTATCTGCTTTTCTTGCAGAGATAATATTTTTATCTCACCTTTTATAACCTGTTTTTAAAACCAATAATTAGAAAGTCTTATATAAATTTCAAGACTAAAAATGGAATTTCTTTGGTTAGCCCCAAGGGGAAAAGAGGATGGCTGGAAAACTCAACCTCTATGATATGGAAAGGAAAAGGTCAGAACATGGTAATTAAGAAACAGCAGGTGGAGCATGTAATGGTTTAGAGCTGTATTATTTTGTATCTATGTAAGCAATGCACAAATGTCTCTAAGTGACAGCACTGTTTGGGGACCTATGTCTGCCTAAAGTCGAAGCTTATGCTGGCTCAGTTATCTCTTGCCTTCATGCATCCAAGGAGATAATCAGTGGACATAGCCCAGAGAATATAACACGAATAGAGGGAAAAAAGGAGAGAGTGTCAGAAATTTGACATGGAGGAAACAATAATGGGGAAAGAATTTAGATTCATAACCAAAGGGCAAATGGGAAAATAGTAGAAACTGTAGTTTCATCAACATGGCAAAAATACTATAACCTGAAAACCCACCCACAACCTAGGAAATGCTGGATTCCATATGAAAATGAATGTATAGCCAAGCTTGCAAGAAAGAAAGGAAAATGCAAAGATGACAAAAATTAAGCAGAAATGAAAATGAAAATGGAAAGTAACATGAGGTGATGCTGTAGCAGCCTTGGACTTTGGCTTTGGAAACTGGGGGCAGGAATCTTACCTTTCTTTAGGAATAGATGCTAAGCCTACATAAGGGGGAGATTTGAAGCTGGGCCCCCCTTCCATAAAGTCAGGACTTCAAAGGGCTTCACACTCCATGAGAGCATTCACTAGAAAAAAAAAAAGTCTTCTGTGCAGAGTGATAGTAAGAAGCTCCATTGTCTCTGTGAGGGCTAATGGTGAGAACGATTAGTGAGTGCCCTGAGGAAACATGGAACTCCAGGCTTGTGTCTTTTTTGGGTCTGAATTCAAATTTCTAATATGTAAGTAGAATGAGCACCCCCATACCAAGAGAATAATTTAAATATTGTTCCCATCTTTCTTTCTCTCTTTCTTTCTCTCTTTCTTCTTTCTTTCTTCTTTCTTTCTTTCTCTTTCTTTCTTTCTTTCATTTCTTTCTTTCTTCTTTCTTTCCTTCTTTCCTTCTTCCTTTCTTTCTTTCTTCTTTCTTTATTTAAGAGAGAGCGAGCGAGCAAGTGTGCACATGCAGGCACGCATGAGTAGGGTGAGGGGCAGAGAATCTTAAGCAGACTCCATGCTGAGCATGGAGCCCTATAGGGGGCTCCATCCCATGACCCTGAAATCATGACCTGATCGAAAATCAAGCGTCCATGGCTTAACCAACTGAGCCACCCAGGCACCCCTGTTCCCATGTTCCTAGTTGCTCACAGGTTCCTAGAGGAACTACATACAAAACCCTTTTGAGTTAAATACTTATTTTGAGTTAAATAACCAAGACCACAAGGAATTCACAAAAGGGGGGGAAATATCCATTGAAAATGAACTCAAAGAAAAAAATGAAGAACAAATACATATTAAAAAATTAGACACCACGTAAAACAGAATCCCAGAACCTGAAGCACTAAAGCAGCATTGTGAAAGAATAAAGATTTGTGTTAAAAAATGACTAATGAGTCAAACCCTAAAGGATAGGTTATAGAAGAAATTAGACACCGGCTGAGGAGGTAGTTATTGAAGTGGAAGTGAGATTTGAGAAAACTTTACAGAATGCAGTGTGGTGAATCAAAAAGATTTTTTAAATATGGAAAAGAGAGTAGAAACCTGGATGACAGGTTTCATATCACTAACAATAGCTTAATAAGAAAAACTAGAGTCTCTGAAAGAGAGTGAGAGCAAAGAAAGAAACATATTTGATAAGAAAAAGGCTTTTTTTCAGAATTCATGAAAGAAAAGAGTCCTCAGATACCAGATATCAATACCAAGTAAGATAAAAGTAAGGAAAGTGAGGAAAATCAAAGGCAAGAAGAAAAAAAACCTCTTAACAGGAACTAAATTAAAGGAAGAATTCATTCATAAAGGAACAATAATTTCACTCAATATGAGCTTCAGAGTAGCAAAAACATAGGAGAGAAGACAATAGTGCTGAAAGAAAAATACCCAACAAAAACCATGTACCTGGCTAAATCATCATCTGAGAGCAAGGGCATAGAGACAAATATAGATTGAGGTAATTTACCGTTTTGACCCTCACTGAAAGAATGAATAATGGATAGACTTTCTGAAGAAGGTATTTGAATCCAGAATGAGGGAGAGGAATGTCAGACACAGTGGTCAATAATTGAGACTGGTGAACATATGGGTAAATCTAAATAAGTATTAGCTGTGTAGAATCGCAGTACTTGTGGGAGAAGGAGTCCATGTATAATATCCCTCTTCTCCACCTGAATTGAAATATGAGAAATATTAATAAGATCTAAGTAGATAGAGATGAAAGCATCAGTGTTCATTAACCAATATATCTGCATATTGGAATATATGCCTTAGGTGTAGAACTAGACTAGTTTGAAAATCTACTCTGAAATAAACTTACTCCTCAAAATGGTTGCTGCTCCGAGATTTATAACTGGCCAAGAGTGCGTGTATACTTTGCAGGAAGTCTGATGTCAAAGAACAAGGAGTTTATCCGACCATATTCAACTCCTCCCAAATTCACTAAGAGTACTTTCCACTTCTTCTCTTGGAAGGTATATCAATCAGCTAAGATAAGTTATGTGGCTGTAACAAATAATGCAGAAATTTTCTTGGATTAAAACAGAAAACCTTTACTTCTTGATCATATAAAAGGACTTCATCCCTAGTCTCATTAGTGGCTGAAACAGAAGTCCTTCTTTGGGAGATGCTATTCTTATGGCTGAGAAGGTAAATAAATTACAACCATATGTTGGGTCTTCCACTGGGAGGCTGCCCATGTCACATCTACTTATATTTCATTGGCTGAAATTTCATAACCCAAGTCTGATCTGAACAAATAACATAATCTACCAAATGAATGAGTGAGGGGGTAAGGCAAGAGACATTCCATAGTGTCAGTTTGTCCATATGGAATAAAGGTGCAAGAGGAAGGATCTGCCCCCAAGATAACAGTGACTGATTTTTGTATTCATGTGGATGTGTGAGGAGGTAGATGGTTATAAAATGAGATTAATATTCCAGATAATACAATGGAATGTGGAAAAGTGATTAAAAATAAATATTTTTAAGAGAAGTACTAATTTTTGACAGTTAAATTTTTATGCATTTTAAAATTTTAAGTACAATAAAAATTCTTAGAAATTAAATATAGGAAAATTTATAAGAGGAATAAGTTAATTTAGAGCAAACAAATAGAATATTGGCACTAGATGGAGGATATAAAAGGAAAGCAAGTTAATTGAAAGCATAATACTAGATGGTAGATGTAAACTCACATGTATTAGGAAGCATAATAAATGTAAATAAAGCAAACTCAGCAGTTGAAGTCCAGCGTTAACCAGACTGGACAAAACAAAAGAAAAAACACCCTATGTTATTTTCCTGAAATGCAAGAACATGGAAAATTAATATCAGGCAAAGACTTAACCCATGTAAAGATAGGAAGCTATGCTAATATCAGACAAAATAGACTTTAAGACATAACTACTGTGGATAAAGATATACTTAGTTATACATTCTGAACTTGTACACACTAAACAATCACAAAACATTTACAGGAAAATTTGACAGAATGGCAAGGAGAAATTAACAAATCCATAATGATTATGAGAAATTTTAACATCTATTTCTCATAATTTTTAAACTAGATGACATATCAGTAAAGGTATAAAAGATTTGAATGCAATTATTTTTACATCCGATGGCTGCAATAACAATTATCTAAATACCTACTTCCAACAATTAATATACATTCTTCTCTTTTACACATGAAACATTCAGAAAATCAATATCTTAGGACAAAAAGATTCTCACAGTGTTCTGAAAATTGGTATTATACAGACCATATAATCTCATCATAACGTAATAATGATGTAAGCCAATTTAAAAAAAGATAAATTTTAAAACTCATACCTGAGAAATTAAAAACATAATTCCAAATAATTTATGGTTCAAAGAATAAAGCATAATGGACATTTTAAATACTCAAAGCTGAATAATTCATAAAATACAGCCTCCGTTAGCTTCCTATTGCTGCTGTAACAAATTGCCAAAAGCTTAGGGGCTTGAAATAGCATGGATTATTATCCTACTGTTCTGGAGGTCAGAAGTTTGAAATGGATCTTGGCTAAAGTCAGGGTGTAGCAGGGCTGCAGTCCATTCTGGAGGCTTTAGGGGAGAATCTGTTCCCTTGCCTTTTCTGGTTTCTGGAAGCCAACTGCATTCCTTCATTCATGGCCCCTTTCACCTTCAAAGAGTCTTGAGTCTTCTTCATGTCTCATTACAGGATTCTAATTTCTGACTTCTCTCTTTTACTTATAAGGATACTTATCATTACAGTGGGTCTACCTAGTTAATTCAGGATAATCTTCCCAACTGAAAATTAGCTGATTAGAAAACTTAATTCAATCTGCAACCTAAGTTGCCCCTTGCTATGTAACATAACATATTGACAGGTCTTTAGCATGAGGACATCTTTGATGGGGTTGGGGTTCTGCCTACCCCAAAGGTGAAGTATTATTTTGAGGGAAAAGTAAAGGCAAATACTGTAAAGAAGAAAGGCTGAATTAAAAAAAATTTTTTTTAGGATTTATTCACTTATTTTAGAGAGAGAGAGAGTGAGCAGGGAGAGGGGCAGAGAGAGAGGGAGACGAACAGACTCCCTGCCAGGTGGGGAGCCCAATCCAAGGCTTGATCCCGGGACCCGGAGACCATGACCCCAGCTGAAAGCAAGGGTCTGATGCCCAACCAACTGAGCCATGCAGGTGCCCCAGAAGGCCAAATTTTTGAGGTATATATCCATTTTTAAGAAGATAGAAAAAGAAAACCAGAATAAACCAAATAAAAGATAAAGGAAATATTTATGATAAGGAAAAACAATTAATGAAACAGAACACATAAATGTTAAAGGATTGCGAAAGCCAAAGCTGCCTCTCGAAATAAATAATAAAAATTAAAACAAAGGCTTTTGCGGGGTGCCTGGGTGGCTCAGTCGTTAAGTGTCTGCCTTAGGCTCAGGTCATGATCTCAGGGGATTGAGCCCCACATCGGGCTCTCTGCTGAGCGGAGAGCCTGCTTCTCCCTCTACCTCTGCCTGCCACTACACCTGCTTGTACTCTCTCCTGTCAAATAAATAAGAAATCTTTAAAAAAAAAAAAAAAAGCCTTTTGCAAATTCAGCCTAGAAAAATGAACTACTCAAACAACATTAAAGATGACAAAACAAACAACAACAAACAAACAACAACAACCAAAAAAAGAAAGTTTAGAGTACAGATCAATTTCTTATATTAATATAGATATAAAAATCTGTACAAAACTAAATCAAGCAATGTAGAAAGTCATAAAATGTATTAAAAACTTTTGTGTCTCACAGGAAAGCAGACAATATAAAATTAGAATCTTTATTATAATAAAGAATAAAAATATAAAAATGTAACAAAAACTGGGTGACTTAAAACAACAGAAATTTATTGTCTTACTGTTCTGGAAGCTAGAAGTCTAAAATCAAGGTAATGGCATGACCATGCTTCTTCTGAAACCAATAGGGAATCCTTCCTTGCTCTTCCTAAGCTTCTGGTGGTTTGTCAGCATTCTTTGACATTCACTGTAGATGCATCCCTCCCATCCTCCATCTTCACATGGCCTTCCCCTCGTGTGTCTTCATATCATCTTCCCTCTGTGAATGGTGACTATAGTTAACAATGTTGTATTGTATATTTATAATATTTGACTTGAAGTCACCATAAAACTATGTAATAACAAACCATGTTATTACACAACTCTGCTTCCATGATTTTAAAGAATCTGCTCAATGAGATGAGCACCTCGTGTACCTAATCTCATCATGCACTAAAGAAGCCACTCGTGTTCAATGTTTTCTATGTTGACAAAATCCATATTAACACCACATCTTAGAAAGAAACATTTAGAGCTATGGGTTTCTTGTGGGAATAGTTCTCTTTATATTTCCTTGAATGGCAATAGGAAAATCAACTCTTGTCCTTTCTCTAGGAGCTGAAGAGGGAATACACTTGCAGGTGAAATACACTGTCTTTCTTTCATTGAAATGCAACTACAATCTATGTGCTCAGTGACATATGCAAACAGCAGATTGAACTTGGTTGCAGAGAATTTTCTGTTCCCGACAACATCTGTTGTACTTGACAGATGTTCTGGTGCCAACTTCACAGCAAGTAAAGTGAGACTGCAAGAAAGTAGAAACTCCCAGTGTTTTAGCCTCTTTTCTGAGCAAAAACACCATTAACCCAGACACTAGGCTCTGAACTGCATAAACTCTATATAATGTTTGCACCCTGTGGATGCAGAAGCGTATGTGATTTCAGTGATTAAAATATCACATTCCTCACTCCCTGCTTCCTGACAGACAGAAGGTCTGGTTTCCTTAATCTTCCATTTGAGTTCATAACATTTCAAAATGTTTTCCCTTTTTTTCTATGACTATCAAAGAAATAGAATATTTGAAAAATGTGAAATGTTTCTTCCCAATCATAAGAACAACATCATGATGATAGTAAATGCATATGCAAGGAACATGAACAGTAAAATGACTGAAAAGGACATGCAAATAATAAACACATGCTAGACATTATTGGAATTTGCTAGTACTGAAATGAATGCAAGTTAAAACAAAAATGAGGTATAATATATAAGGCATACATTTTAAAATATGATTCCAAAATCTAGTCTAGTAAATAGTATATTGATCCCAGAGTACCTACTGCATCAGTTGCGAAGTAGTACATTTATATGCTCATTTGGAAAATATTTTGACATATCAAAGGTCATTGAAACATTTTTTTAAACTCACTTTAGGAAACTGCTGGTTAACTTTGTGCTGAAAAACAAACACCAGTTAAACACTATTGTGCTTGTTCTTCCACAAAATTTGACCATAGAGAAACTGGAGAAACCAAAGGGAAACACAGATCCCAGAAATAAAAAGCTGAGCAACCAGTTCAGAACACTGAGTGTATTTTGAGTTGTTTATATCTGGAAAATCAGTGTAAATAAGCATATGAAAATATATTTCACATCATATGTTTTTGGGGGGAATGCAAATTTAAACAACAAGATACCACTACAAAACTATTGGAATTGCCAGAATCCAGGATATTAACAACACCAAATGTTGATGACAATGTGGAGCAATAGGAACTCTCATTCATTGTTGGTGGGAAGGCAAAATGGTGCAACCACTTTAGTTTGGCAATTCTTACAAAACTAAACATACTCTTAAAATATGACTCAGCAGTCACATTCCTTGGTATTGACCCAAAGGAGTTGAAAACTTGTGTCCACACAAAAACCTGCACATAGGTGTTTATGGCAGCTTTATTCAAATTGCCAAAATTTGGAAGCAATCAAGATGTCCTTCAGAGGGTAAATGGATAAATAAATGGTGGTGCATATGGACAATGGAATATTGTTCAGTAATAAAAGGCAATGAGTTATCAAGGCATGAAAAGACATGGAGGAAACTAAAATGCATATTACTAAGTGAAAGAAATCAATCTGAAAGACTACTTACTGTATGATTTCAACTATATGCCAGTAGTAGGGGGACGGGGTGGGGAGATGAATAGATGATAAGGTTTTTTAGAGCAGTGAAAATACTCTGTATGGCACTATAATAGTGGAAATATGTCATTACACATTTTCCAAACTCATATAATATACAACACCAAGTGTGAATCCTAAGGTAAACTATGATGATTATGATGTCAGTGTAGGTTCATCAACTATAACAAATGTACCACTCTGGTGGGGGATGCTGATAATGGGGGAGGCTCTGTATGTGTGGGGCAGAGGATATATGAAAAATCCCTATACCTTCCTATCGATTTTGCAGTGAACCTAAAACTGCTCAAAAAATTTAAAGGCTAAATTTAAAAAAGAAAAGAAATTTTATAAATAAATAAATAAGGCATAAAAAGGCAACAACAAAAAAACTCCAAAACATAAGGATAACTAAAATATCTCATATGTTTGTAAACTAAAAAATGTCTTCATATATAACCCATGTGTTAAAAAAAATTCACAAATTAAAAAAAATCTGTAATGGTTTCCTGTGAAGCCTCCACTGAAAGGGACTCAAATATGCAATACCTAAACTATTTTCCAAGGGCACACGCCCCTTGAATGGTGCTTCTAGACTGGTCAGGGTTATTTATTAAATTTTATATATGAAAGTATTGGGGAATTATGTAAATTCTTTATATGAAACTATCTAGTTCATAAATCATAGATTTCATATTACTCAGTGCAACTGAACTGAACGTTCAGAAGAGTCATTCACATTGTTCCAAATTTGTAATGGTTGTCGCACATCACATACATCTTCTTCAGTAAGTGCCAGAGTGTTTCCACTGTTTCTGCCCGGTGCTCAACTTCTCGGCCCGGAAGAGGACCTTGTTTTCCCTGGTTTCCCTCTGGGCCTGTCACACACAGGGCTCCTGTAGTTCTTGGTCAAGTCCTGGAGCGAGCCCTGCCGCAGACGCGGTAACCAGACCTCTTGCTGCCCCTCAGTGACAAGTATGCTGTGAATTCAACCTTTGGACTTGCTTCCCAAGCCTTTGGTTGCTGCCCTGACTATAGTAAGAGGTAAACTTACCTGGTTTCTTTGAGAATGACCATTTTCCTAATGTGAAAACCATCTCTCTCACCACTTTTATCACCACTAACATTTTTTTCCGTTATAAATGGTTGAGCAATTTGAATGACTTAACACAGTGTCATTATCTTGCAATATAAACTGGTAACCTCACAAGCCCACACTTCATCACCATATGAAGTAAACGAAGCTAGCTAAGCGGATGCTGTATCAACTAGTAACTTGCCATTAAGGATTATTTTATAGCATGAATTTAAGACTATTTATTCAAATGATATTTTACTCTTGTATTCCTTTTGTTTTAGATTTGTGACATGAATATTTCAGTGCTGCTTAATTTTGTTCTGAATTCTTGTTTCTTGCTTGTAAATGGCTTTTTTATGGTATAAAGTCAATGGAAATTGCTGTTTGTAAATAAAAATGCAGCTAGAGCAAAAAAAAAGTGATTCATAATAGAAAACACTACAGATCAGTGTTTGTGCATCACAGCTACAATAGTAAAAACTCATTATGAAATCCAAATCAAGATTTCAGTTGAATATTATGAGAAACTTGATTAATTTTCTCTAAATTAAAAATAAGTGCATTGCAAGAGGAAACACGTTAAAGCCTTTAGGATGGTAGTCTATGAGAGTTGGAAGAGAGAAAATACAATGGAAAATACATACTTTGCTTCTGCAATTAAACTAATTTAAGTAAATAATTTACAAGAAAAATATACATGATTTTTGTAATTATATTAATTCGGAAGAAAATGTATGTATACAGATGGGTTTATTACAGTGTTATCTATAGTGAAGACATAGTGTTACCCTTCTCAATGCCCAACAACAGAGGAATAACACAGAAGAACACAGTGTAATATTATGCAAGCATTAAAATAATAGGGAAAATTATGTAGATTTATCTGATAAGAATTTTTAAAGAAACAACTGTTTTCATTAAAAATAAATTTGTTTCATTAAATAGGGGCTCCTGGGTGGCTCAGTTGGTTGAGCATCCGACTCTTAGTTTCGGCTAAGGTCATGATCTTATGGGCTCTGCGCTCAGTGTGAACTTTACTTTGGGTTTTTTCTCCCTCCCCCTCTGCCCCACCCCCCCAAAATAAATAAATAAATAAATAAATAAAATCTTTAAATAAATAAATTTGTTTCATAAAATACACTTAATGTAATTTGTGATGTTAAAGACTCCAACTATATGTAAACCAGATGATATATGTGTGAATAAAAATAAAATAAGTCAGAGATAATATAAAGCATTATATCAGAGTGAGTTTAAGATAATAACATAACATATACTTTTAGTTTCCTTAAATACTGTATAATGTTGTCCCAAAAAGAAATATAGTTTGAAATTCTAGAAGTTTGCTATAAGAAATTTATGAAAGAAAACATGAGTTTCACAATTTTAAATGGAATTTTATTCAGTTATCAACTATCCATGCTAATGGTGGAATGCCAAAATATGGTCACTGTATATGTAGAAACTTCGAATTTCATCTTCACTATACTTTGTATCCATATATTGGTATCAGTCTCATAACTTCGGTTTACCCTGACCATATTCTCTTTTTATTTTCTCTGCCCCTATCTATTGAATTCAATTCAGTAGGAGCTTATGGAGAAGCAAGTGAAAATTAGACAAGATTGCTTTCCTGATGAAATTTCCAATCTATCACGTACTGAACACTTAGTATGTATCAGGTCTTATACAAATATTATACATGATATGTTCTATTTATATTATATAAAACAAAGTACAGAAGAGCATGGCATGCACAGTGATAAAGCATGTGAAATTATGCAAGCCTTTTGTACAATGGCATGGTGTTATGTGTTGCATAAACAAAACAAGGAACTTGAGTAATGTATTGGCTAATACTGTATCATGGCATTATTGCTGTGGTCCTCAACTGGTGTGCCTAGGACACCAAGAACCCTCAGAGATTTGTTTGCATATTTTCATTAATGTATGCAATTTAATTTGCTGCAACTGATACCTATTACCATGGCAACCAATCAGCTGGAATGTTGTTCTGGGAAGCTTATATGACCTGGTATATGTATATCATGGACTTACAAGAAGGTGTGTGAGAGAACTTTGCTTCTTGAGGGAATGAAACTGCATTTGGGCAGTGAGTATTTCTAGAAAAACAGCAAACACAGGTTTAATGAGCAATGAAGAAAATTTATTTTCTAGACAATGAGACATTCCTATATTGTAATAATGACAGTGAGATAACTATTGCTGATCTGCTTAGGTGTTTTTTTTCCCCCCTCCTATTGATCCTGTTGAGAGTGTCACCCAAATACTAATTTTGAAAGAGAGTTGTCAGTCTAAGAAGGATAACCACTGCATTTATGAATTCCCTAAATTCATTTTCTTAAATTATCAAGCTCCTTGCTAGCCAAAGAAGAAGAAAAAAATAAAATAAAATCCAACAAAAATGATGCCAATAAAATAAATTATTTATTTATTTATTTATTTATTTATTTATGTCCTGTTAATCACCATACATTATATCATTAGTTTTTGATGTAGTGTTCCACAATTCATTGGATTCATTGTTTGCGTATAACACCCAATGCTCCATTCACTACGTGCCCTCTTTAATACCCATCACCAGGCTAACCCATCCCCCCACCCCCCTCCCCTCTAAAACCCTCAGTTTGTTTCTCAGAGTCCATAGTCTCTCATGGTTCGTCTCCCCCTCTGATTTCCCCCCCTTCATTTCTCCCTTCCTACTATCTTCTTTTTTTTTTTTTTAACATATAATGTATTATTTGTTTCAGAGGTACAGGTCTGTGATTCAACAGTTATCTTTTTGACCGGCAAAGTCTTCTTCCTTTTGTAATTTACTAAGCTCTTTTCCTAGTTTCTCAATTCCTAGGAAAGCCATCTCTTGTCCTGCCTCTCAAGACTTCACAGTAGCTTTCTTTGTATCTAGAAATGTTCCATTACACACACGCACACACACACACACACACACACACACTGAACTAGACTGATAATGTAGGCATTTCAAGAAGTCCTAGTTGGCAACAGCACCATTTGGAACATCTGCAAACCCAGAGGCAGCTCCAGAATTGGCATGAAATCAGTTTGAGGTGAACAGCTGGATGGGAAAGTTTGGGTAAGTGAATTGCTTTGTAGTTGGTTTGAGAGGCAAACACACTACCTTGTGGTCTATTTCGGGTGGCTAATGAGGTGTCTGATGGAGATTGTCCAAGGGGCTAGAGCCACACACTTACAAGTAACCCACTGTCCTTACTCCTAGTTAAAATCTCTTCTCCTGTTGTAGCAGCTGGATGTCAGATGGCCCTTTCAAGATCCGATCTTCTAGAAAATATTGTGACTTCAGAATAGTCAACATAATAAGTAATTAAAGGTAGCTGTTGCTTTAAAATATATTTTCTTAGAGAATATTTTAATGTTTTTAGGAGTAATATTTTGGAAAAGATACTGAAACCTGGCAAATGGTACATCTTCCAGAAATAAAGAAAAACAAGGAAGTTTTTCTCTGCCAGAGGGAAGACTACAGCCCAAAGTCCCTAAAACTCTATGAAAACGTTATCAAAGCCACAAGGCAACATGGATGAACAGAAATATGCTGAGATATATAGATCACACTATTGCCAAGAAGCACTTAGGGTATCCAGAGCAGAGGCTCTGGTGATAATATATCACCAGCATAAAATCATTAAATAATGACTATCACACCTTTTAAATTACATTGCAATTATAATTGCTATTCTAAAAGTGAAGCAGAAGCCATGATTTGACCTTGAGAAATAATTGAACATCTTTGGAGAGCTTCCACATCTATTGTATAAAGTGATTGGATTGTATTTGGGGTCAATAATGTTATTGAGAACCTAGGATATGCAGGTGTTTTTAATATAATGTTTTAAAATGTATATTTTAATAATGCTTATTAAATATTTATTAAATATGCTAGTATGGAAGAATGACCATGGTTCAGCAGTAGATTGGGTTGTAGTTCTCCACTGGTGCCAGCCCAAGACAGGTGACCAGCCCAAAGGTGACATTAGATGATATTCACATCAGAAGATGCCAGTGTGGACAGATGCCTCCTCCCAGTGCCATAAGGCTACCATTATAAAATAAGTGTCACTCTTGCACTAATTTAAGATCTTAATAAAATGTATAAACATGACATGTTTATATTAACACTAAGTTTTCCCATAAAATAACAATAACCAGTTACCAGTACAAGAACAATCAGTCAATGGTAAAAATAAGGAAGTGAAAACTGATAAAATACTTAGGAATATTTTTAAATTAAATTTACATCTTCTTTAAAGAAACTTGTAACATTTCACAGTCAGCTATAAATGATGAATAGTGATTATTGAGAAGACTGATCAAAATGCAAATTACTGTCACATCAAATTGTAGATTTAACACATTTGAAGTCAACTTATTTATTCTTCTAAAGAATTTATTTATTTATTTGACAGAGAAAGAGAGAAAGAGCACAAGCAGGGTGAGTGGGAGAGGCAGAAGCAGGCTTCCCACTGAGCAGGGAGCCCGATGCGATGTGGGACTCGATCCCAGGACCCTGAGATCATGACCTGAACCGAAGGCAGACACTTAACGACTGAGCCACCCAGGCGCCCCAAATCCAAGAGTTTAAATTAAGCCATCAAGACACTGTCACTTCCTGCTTTACTGGGTCTCTTTTTCTTTGTGATGACTTTATTCTCAGTTAGGTTCCCCAACCACATATGAGCACAAATATGACTATAGGCAGCTTCAGGCCAGCATGTGACCAGTAGAGCAACCCCAGAAGTAAAGGTAACTGATTCCTCACTGGACTGCACAGAAGTATCTGGTTGACTTTCACTGGACTGCTCCACGCACTAGGTCACAATCCCTATATCACTTACCTCACTTCATCTCATCACACGGGCATTCTATCATCTTACAGCATCACAAGAAGAAGGGTGAGTACAGTACAATAAGTTATTTTGCGCACGCAAAAGAAATCACATTCACATAACTTTTATTACAGTATATTGTTATGATTCTTCTATTTTATTGTTAGTTATTATTGTTAATCTCTGGCTGTGCTGCATTTATAAGTTAAACTTTATCATAGGTATGTATGCATAGGAAAAAACATAGTATATATAAGGTTTGGTACTATCTGTGGTTTCAGGCATCCACTAAGGGTCTTGGAACATATCCCCTGTGGATAAGGGAGTACAGCTATATTTAAAACTAGTGAAAAACATTCCATTCATAAAGCCAACATTCTAGGGGAGGAGACTGATAATAAAGAAAATAAATGTGTAAAGTAAATAATACACTGGATACTGATAAATGCCAGGGATAATAATAAAGGAGGGGATGGGGCATTGAGAAAGTGAAATTTGAATGAAAGTCTAAACTAATTGAAGACAAAACATAATTACAGCAGGAGGAAGAACATTTCAGGCAGAAGAAATTGCAAGTGAATTGCCTGCATGCCTGACACATTTGAAGATTGTAAACATAAAAAGTTTGTAATAATAAAACAAAATGAGAAACTAGTTTTAAAAATGTAGTGAAAAGAATAGGGCATATATTTGTGCACAGTATGTTCTCAGTCATGTGTAAATATGTACAGGAAAAGCCCAGCTGGAAAAACATAAAATGGTTAAAAGTAGGATTAAGGGTGATTTTTGTTCGATTTTCACTTTTCTGTGATTCTATTTTTTTCTAACAGCCATAAGTTCCTCTCACACTAGAATTTGCATTTTTAAAACTCATTGGACTGGAATGGATTGAGCAGCTGGAAGAACTGTACAATTATAAAGTGTGGAAAATAAACCACACATCTGATGTTAAATACCAAATTTTCCACCTAAAATCATGCCAAGTTCTTAGTCTTGTACAACAAGTGATGAAAAGAGCCCTATCAATAAAATATTTTTTATTCTCTTCCCAGAAGAATTGTTCAGCCAACAAATACCCAGACAAGAAACTTACTGTCTCATAGTGAGAACATCAGCCTTATGCTTAATTTAATTTATGACTTCATAGCAACTCACCAAATTTGAGATAATGTCTTCACATTCCTTATTAGTTTAGTGAAGTATCTAAAAAGGCACAGATGAAGCCTTAGCAGATGGCAAGCTTCAGTCCCTGAAATGGGATTACAGTTCTTTCTTTGCTGGGAGTTGACAGATGGGTCTCATCAGATGGGTATCATCACATACCTCCAGGGCAGAGAATGAGTGCACAGAGATTTCATGTGGACAAATGTGTTTAAAGAGCACATGCTGGTTCTGCCAGCTAAATCAATAAGGGACAACTGATAGTTGGAACTATCAAGTCATGTTGGGTCTGGAAATTGCTCTTAACCTTTGCCTTCATTTGTAGACTGCCAACTCTGGAAAGAAACATCCAAAATGTAAGTGGATCAGATGGGATGCTGCACAATGGCATTCTGATGAGGCTGCTATTTTTTTTATGAATGACCTATCAGGGTTGTTAGATTTTAAGCTGAATTGCTTTCTCTTCACATTGTATCTCCAGCACATTACCTAGAACATAGTAGGTGAAACACGTGTGGTGAGACTTGTTCTTTCACATGTTGAATGCCTTCTGGCCCACAGAGACAGCTGCACATGCTGAGCACTCTAAATGGTCAGCAGAACATTTAGCAGAAGCCTAACCTTCAATGTGTTGAGCTAGGATCAGACTGAGCTCATGCCTTTGCCCTCAGTTGTGTAAATCTCTTAACTCAACCTGGAAATACATCACCATCTCAGGTTCTTGTGATTCAGCTAAGTGTCCACTTGCATATTTGTAGCAGACATTTTCTTCTTCCAGTTCTGTTTATTCCTTACTATCATTGGTGATGTTTTAATTATTTTTGTTGATTTTATGTTTCAGGGTAACATCAGCTGCTCTAACCAGCAGTGATTAATACTTTAAAAAGTTTATATTTAGTCCCAAGTTTACAGTGTGATAATGGAAATTCCTAGTCAGTAGATGGATTTCCTCCTCATAGTAATTTAGGGATTTAGGCTTCTGCCAACTTGTGGACCTGTCAGCTGCTAGGAACCCAGAACCCTCTGCATCCAACCTGTGAGAGGAAAACAGTAGAATTAAAATGCCCCAAATGATTCTTACAAACTCTAAGTTGAAACCTATCCCTTCTAGTCCCATTTCAAGGGCAAAACTGTCATATGGTCACATTTTCCAATCCCACTGAGCAGTTGGTCACTTAGCATCTTCTGGAAGGGGGAGCATTACTTTGATGAATAACTAGTCATTTCTGCCAGAGTGTCTCTGATTAGGTTCTTGTCAGTGTCTGGAAGTCTTTGGAAGATGGTGTGTCAAAGTTCCAATCTCTTTCCTTCTAGCTCCAGAGTTTTGTCAAGATAAAGACATCAGAAGAAAAAGAACAATGGATGACTTTCTTCCAACCATCTCAGATCCTAGAGCAAGTATATGGGTGGTGGACCTGTCACTTATCTGTTCATACAGTCAGTGAAGAATCCATTGCTGACTCCCTTACACAGCACCTCTTTAGAAACAATAGGCTCTTGACCATTGGTACTCTCCACCATCATTTTCCTTTTTAGATATTTCATACTAGTCAATGGTCTTAAAATCTTTTAGCAGCCTCAAATATTAAAAAGACCATGAGCTTTGAGATTAAACAAGGACAATAATAACAACTTGGTTTTGAATCCCTGTTTCACTGCTTATGAGTGTAGGATCTTGGGTGATTAAATGAAACTGAGCCTTGAATTCTCGATCCTCAAACTAGTAATGTATCTGACTTCCTTGAACCTGACACATATATGGCACTCAGTAAATGGTCTCTATTTCTTACTTAGATAATAACTACAGCAAAGTATTCAAAACCTGAGCATTAGTCAGATAACCAGGTAATAAATTCACCTAAATTCAGTACAGGGCTCATCATAATCTCAGGAAAAATGTTGACATTTTGGTAATTTTTTATTTTTATTTATTTTTATTTTTTTAAAGATTTTATTTATTTATTCATGAGAGACAAAGGCAGAGGGAGAAGCAGGCTGCCCGTGGAGCAGAGAGCCCGATGCGGAACTCGATCCCAGGACCCTGGGATCATGACCTGAGCCGAAGGCAGACGCTTAACCGACTGAGCCACCCAGGTGTCCCTTGGTCATTTTTTTAAAAAGATTTACTTATTTATTTTAGAGAGAGAACATGAGGACAGGGAGGGGCCAAGGGGAGAAGGAGAGAATCTCAAGCAGAGTCCGCATTGAGCTTGGAACCCAACTCAGGGTTTGATTTCATGACCCTGATATCATGATGTGAGCTGAAATCAAGAGTCGGATGCTTAACGGACTGAGCCTCCCACGTGCCCCTTGGTCATTTTTCTTTTTTAAAGATTTTGTTTATTTATTTGAGAGAGAGAGAGTGAGAGTGAAAGAGAGAGCACAAGTTTCAGGGAGAGGCAGAGGGAGAAGCCGACTCTCCACTGAGCAGGGAGCCTGACTTGGGCCTCTACCCAGGACCCTGAGATCATGACCTGAGCAGAAGTCAGACACTTAATTGACTGAGCCACCAAGGCACCCCGGTCATTTTTTAAAAGGAGAAAAATGTTGTAAGGTCTACCTTAGCCCTCTTGAAAATATTTCTAGTAAACTATTTTAGGGGCTAAAAGGATAGAAGAATTAAGAAGAAGGATGAAAGTGGATATTCTCCAACAATGCTACCTGGGAATAATGAGAGTGATTTGGAGTCCTAGTTCTTCATGGATAGCAACTTACTTCTTACTTCTTAGGCAAGGCAACTACTATCACTTGCACTTTCCACAGACAGTGTCCAATTGTCCCACTTACTACTTTTGTCCCACCGGTCTAGAGGCATGGATTCCTGGATTAACACAACAGGCTCTTAAGTATTCTTTTGTGGGGTCATTTACTCTCTTATTGATAGTGTATCATAGAATGTGAACTTTATAAATTAAAATTTCATACAATATTTTAAAGACCTCCTCTGACTTTTGGGATAAAGTCTAGATTCTTACTACAGTTTATAAAACTCTTCATGAGCTAAGTCCTCCTAGTTCTGTAGTTTTGTCTGTTATCAGTTGTATAGTCTATGCAATGCATTAATCACACTAGATTGTGCTCAGTCCTATTATAATAATTGCACCCATTCTTTAGGTCCCCACTTACATTCTCTTAAACCAAGAACTCACCTGTTCTTCACCACCAAAAATCATATTAGATGTTTTCCTATATTATCCCAAACATAGTTCCATGAACTATTATAGCATGGATCCCACTATATTCCAGTTGTCTATTTTAATTTTATTTATTACCCATACAATTATACCCTTCAGAATTTGGTTAGAGGCCACATTAATCAGAATTACCCAGGGAACTTATTAAAAATGCAGATTTCTGGACCCCACTCCAGTCCTAATGAATCAGAAACTAGAGGATGAAAGTTAAAGTGCATCTATCTTTTTAACAAGCAGCCTAGATGATTATAATGCACTCATATTGAGAACTACTGGCTAAAGGGTGTCTGGAATCAAATAAGCATACAGAAACTCATTAAATTAATGGACAAATGATACACTTCATCAGAAATGATTTTTCTAAGATTCTCCTACCTCTGTAGCTGGCTTATATCTCCTAGAACCACACAGTATTGAATTTACCTGGAATAATCAGAGGCATAGAAATATGTGAATGTGTGGAGGTTGACCATCTCCCTGCAATATTTGTAGCAACAACAATTTGGTCTGAATTGCAGCACGTTATACGAGTGAAATCATTGAAAAAACAGATGCAAAAGAAAATGATAGTATTAATATTCTTAATGTATATTGGCCCTTCATAAATACATAAGAAAAATTATCATCCCAAAAGAAACATAAGCAAAGGCATGAACTAGAATACATAAAAATCATCGACTTAAAGGTCCAAAACATGCAAAAAGCTTAATTCCACTACTATTCCAAGAAATACAAAGTTGAATAATAAATAGACACCATTTTAAACTGATAATATTTTTACTAAAGATCTATTTTTTGTCAATAGTGCATGGAAATGGGCATTTTCATACACTTCCTAGGCGGGTAATTGGTCCAAGTTTTCTGGAAGATACTTTGAAAATACACATACAAATTTTAATAATATGTACAATATTTGATCCAGTAATTTAATTTTTAGGCATTTAAGAAATATCACAGCATTTCCAGTTTCTGGTTCAGCATATAAGAAGCTTGGAGGTCTCTACTCCATCCTAACAATAAGAACAGACTGAAAAACCAACAGCACTTCTTGAATCCATAAAAAAAGGGGAAGACACAGAGCAAACCACTGCCTCTAAGGTGAGAGACATACAGGCAAATACAGGAAGTTAAGACTTACTGGATCAGACTCACAAGTAGAAACCACTGTGGGAATCAGCAATGGAGTAGGAAAACCTGACCTGTAATTGATGAATTGCTGGAAGCTCAGTGTGAACAAGTCTGAGAGTTAAAAACTCCAGAAGGATCCAGCCATAGGAATCCTCACACATTTGTGAGTTTTACCTCCAGGAGCTCAACGAGGTTCTCCCAGTGAATATCACAGAAAAATGCTTCTGGCAGGAAGAAGGGAAAAGGAGCAATTTTGAAATACACTAAAGCATTCTTCTTCTTAACAAGGTATGCCCTTAGTAGAAAATTGTTAAGCAAAGCCTAGCTTGCTGGGATATTTTCAGAGCATAACTCACTTAGGGACAGGGAATTACCCAAACTGGAGTCCCCCCCAACCTTCTAAGTCTAGCCTACTTTACCCATCCTGTTTCACTTAAACAGGGAAGAATAACCAATAAACACTTGGGAAGTTCATATTCCAGAGGCATAGACTTACTAAAAGATGGAAACCAAATCATAAGACTATGGAATACTCCCCCACATACATGTTACCTCTGCAGTAAACGAACCTTATTTACAGTAATTCCTTTTACTCAAAACATCATGTCCAGCTACCAAAAGGCAAAAAACTAACAAACAAACAAAAACAACCAACTAAACAAAAACATCCCACAATCTGAAGAGACAGAACAAGCATTAAAGCAAACATGGCAGGAAGAGAACCCAGGCACCTACATCCTTTAGCTGCACTTGCTGCCGTGCCCAAAGATCCCAGCCAGTGTCTCTGCCCATGTACAGAGCTGAGCCAGTGACCACCCCCCCCCAATCTGGCCAGTGAGCAGTTTTATTTGATTTGAGTCTCCAGCCAATGAACCATACTGACTATGGAGACTGCTGTATGCCCTCACCCAGGCAAGAAAGCAAATTACCAGCCCTGCCCAACTACTGAGTATAGCTTCAGGACCTACCAGGCCAGGAACCCTGACCAGAGAACTCAGGAAGCCATGTAGTCCATCCTACAGCTCTTAAGGCGGGAGCCAGATCAGCAGTATTGTCCAACTGTTAATATAACCTTCAGCCCACATAACCAGAGAGTCCAAATAGTGACCCTGACAGCCTGATTGCAGAGCAATGTCTGAGACCTTTACCAACCACAGAGCTCTTTTGGTGGCTCTGTCTGAAAAGAGAGACCAGCCAGCAGCACCATCTAGTTGGAGAGCATAGCCAGAAACCCCATCTAAGCAGGCATGATTGCAGAGCCCACTTTGTAGCGCTGCCCTATTTTGGAGTCCAATCAGTGGCACCACATTGCCAGGGAACACAGCCTATAATGCCACCTGACCAGAGGTTATTGCTGAGCCAGAATAGTTGCCTCATCTGAATGCAGAGCACAGCCAGCAACCCCTGTTCCCCAATTAGGGAGCCCACTCAGTAGCCCCACTTGAACATGGAGTTCAGCCAGCAGGTCCACCCAACCGTGGAGCCCAGCCCTGTCAGAGCATGGGAGTGGCCTTACCCAAATAGAGATCCCAGTAGCAATCCCATCTGCCCTTGAATGCTTTCAACTGACCTATCCAGAACCCCAAGCTGAGCTGACTGGTGAAATTCTGGTCCTGCAGAAGTAAATCTGCAAAGTCTGGAAGAGGAGACTTTACTCAAATGCACAGATACCAAAGCAAGCATATAAGGATCATGAAGTATCAGGTAAGCATGACACCATCAAAAGAAACTAATAAAGCTCTAATAACTGCCCCCAAAGAAATGGAGATCTATGAACTGTATGACAAAGAATTCAGAATAATACTCTTAAGGCAGTTTAATGAACTACAAAAAAAAAAAAAAAACAAAACAACCCAGACAGACAACTAAACAAAATTAAGAAGACAATGTATGAACAAAATGAGTTCAACAAAGAAATAGAAACCATAAAAACAAAAACAAAAAGAGAAATCCTAAAGCTGAAGAATACAATGACTGAACTAAAAAATTCAGTAAAAAGTTTCAACAGCAAACACAATTAAGCAGCAGAAAGAATCAGTGACTAGAAGATAAGTCATTTGAAATTATCCAGTCATTACATAGTAAGCTTCTTTGTCATTTTTTTTAAAGTTTTATTTTTTTTTAAGATTTTATTTTTATTTATTTGACAGAGACAGCAAGAGAAGGAACACAAGCAGGGGGAGTGGGAGAGGGAGAAGCAGGCTTCCCGACGAGCAGGGAGCCTGATGTGGGGCTCGATCCCAGGACCTTGGGATCATGACCTGAGCCAAAAGCAGACACTTAACGACTGAGCCACCCAGGCACCCCTTCTTTGTCGTTTTTAACTATTTTTAGCTTAAAGTGTATTTTGTCTCATATAAATATAACTAACCTTCCTTCCTTTTGATTGCCATTCACTTGAAAAGTTTTTTTTTCCATTCTTTCACTCTCAGTCTATGTGTCCTTTAAGCTAATGTGAGCATCTTGTCAGCAGCATCACTGCTGTTCAATAGTACTAGAAGTCCTAGACAGAGCAATCAGGCAAGGAAAAGAAATAAAGACATCCAAATTGGAAAGAAAGAAGTAAAATTGTCTCTGTTTGCAAATGACATGATTTTACACATAGAAAATCCTGAAGACTTCCTCAAATATTGCTAGAACTAATAAATTCAATAACATTGCAAGATATAAAATCAATATGCAAAAATCAGTTGTGTTTCTATACACTGATAATGAATTATCTAAAAAAGAAATAAAGAAAATAATTCCATTTATAATACCATTGAAAAAATAAAATACTTAAGAATAAATTTAATTGAAGAAGTAAAAAATCTGTACACTGAAAACTGTAAGACATTGATGAAACCAACTGAAGAAGACACAAACAAATGGAAAGATACCTGATGCTCATGGTTTGGAAGAATTAGTATTGTTAAAATGTCCATACTATCCAAAGCCATCTATATATTTTATGCAGTCCCTGTAAAATTCCAATGGTGTTTTTTTACATAAATAGAACAAAAATCATAAAATTTGTATAGAACATAAGAAAGACTCTGAATAGCTAAAGCATCTTGAGAAAAATAAAAGCTGGAGGAATCACACTTTCTGAATTCAAACTATATTAAAAGCCATATATATGTGTGTGTGTGTGTATGTGTGTATATACATGTACATGTATGTGTGTATACACAGTACTGCAGATATATATAGTATATATATGTAGTACTAACATACAGACACATTAAATAATGGAACAGAATCCAGAGCCCAGAAATAAACTCATGCATATGTACTCAACTAATATTTAAAATAAGAGCAAAGGGGCGCCTGGGTGGCTCAGTCGTTAAGCGTCTGCCTTCGGCTCAGGTCATGATCCCAGGGTCCTGGGATCGAGCCCCACATTGGGTTCCCTGCTCCGTGGGAAGCCTGCTTCTCCCTCTCATGCTCCCCCTGCTTGTGTTCCCTCTCTCTCTGTCTCTTTGTCAAATAAATAAATAAAATCTTTAAAAAATAAAAATAAAAATAAAATTAAATTAAATGAGAGCAAAGAATACTCAATGGAGAAAAGAGTTTCTATTTGATAAATGGTGTTGGGAAAACTTGGTATTTACATGTAAAAGAGTAAGACTGTACCCTCATTTTACACCACTCACAAAAGTTAACTTGAAATGATTAAATACTTAAACATAAATCTTAGATAAAACTCTTAGAAAAAAAAAGAGGGAAAAAGTTCCTTGACATGGGTCTTGGTGATGATTTTATGGGTACGATACCAAATCACAAGCAACAAAAACAAAAATCAGCAAACGAGATGATATTAAACTAAAAAGCTTCTGCACAACAAAAGAAACAGTCAACAAAATGACAAAATCTATGTGATGGGAGAACATATTTGCAAACTCCATATATGATGAAGAGTTTATATCCAAAATATATAAGTAACTCATATAACTCAATAGCAAAATAATTATAATAATAATAACAATAATAATGATAATGATAATCTGATTAATGATCAGGCAAAAGACCTGAAAATACATTTTTCCAAAGACATTTCAACAGGTACATGAAAAGTTACTCAGCATCACTAATCATCATGAAAATGCAAATCAAAACCACAATGAGATATCACCTACACCTGTCAAATGGCTTTTATCCAAAAGATAAGAGATAAAAAATGCTGGTGGGATGTGGAATAAAGAGAATCCTTGTGCACTGTGAGTGGTAATGTAAACTGGTATAGCCATTATGGAAAACAGTACAGAGATTACTTAAAAATAGAATTACCATGTGATCCAGCAATTCTACTTCTGTGTTATATATCCAAAGGAAATAAAATCACTGTAGCCAAGACATGGAAACAATCTTTAATGTCTATCAGTGGATGAAAAGATAAAGAAAATTTGATACATAAGCAATGGAATATTATTCAGGCATAAAAAAGAAGAAATCCTGCCATTTGCAAAAATATTTGTGCCATCATAGTTGAAGACTTTCACACCACTGATTCAGAAATGGACAGATCCAACAGGCAGAAAATCAGTAAGGACATAGTTGAACTCAATAACACCATCAATTAACTGGATATAATTGACATCTATAGACTATTTTATCCAACACCAAGAATAGGGACTCTGGGTGATTATGGTGTGCCAATGTAGGTTTGTCAGTTGAAACAAATGGACCACGCTGGTGGGAGATGTTGATAATGGGGGAGACTGTGCATGCGTGGAACGGGGGAGGATCGGAAAAATCTCTGTAATTTCCTCTCAACTTTGCTATGAAACTAAAACTTCTCTAAAAAATGTCTTTCAGATAAAAGAATTTCCAAAACAAGGATGCTCATTACCAAGTTATTTGTAAAGAAATTGTAAAACAGCCTAAAAGTTCCCAATGGGAGATTGTTTAAATAAATTGAACTGCATCCAGGCACCATATGGAACACGATGCTTCGGGATCAGACAAACCATAGTACAAATAGTGAATGTTTACCATACAGCCTTGCACTGCTTACTTTCATTCTCTAAATTTCAGTAACGGTAGTAGACTTACCTTGTAGATTGATGTGTGGGAAGTGCTATTGAGATAAACTTAGTACAATGCCAAGCAGCTAAAAATTTCTTGAGAAATGTTAGCTAATTATGAATACATTGCAAAAATTCACAATTTATTTGATAGCTTGAGCAAACGTTCATGGCCATAGTAAATGAACCGTCTAGTTTCAAAAGAATATATGTAGCATTGCTCCTCATTTCATATTTTAAAAATATGTCCTCTTCCTCTGTTTTCCTTCTCTCTCTCTCACGCACTCTCTTCCTCTTTTCGTGTATTCACCAAAATTTTAGCAGTGTATATTTGGATTGTGGAATTATGAATGACCTTTGTCTTCTGTGTGTCTCTGTTTTCTGCAGTGAGTATATATATTGCTTTTACGAGAAAAAGAGAGCAGATAATCAATCAAGAGTGCCTACCATGAAGTCTGATGTATCTAGTTCAAGTTTTGGAAATAATACATTACCAGGTAGTATGACTGCAAAAGGCAGGGAGCCACGCAGAGACTGGAGGTTCCCAGATACAGAGAATGAAGCCGAGAGACTGTTGACACCAAGAGAACAATTCTGAAAGAAGGCTTGCATTTTGGAGGACATAGCATAACACTTCATGATAGGAGAGAGATAAATCCTTAGAACTCCCTGCCTCTAGGTCTTCACAGAATCTAGAGATTCTAGATTTTTGCTCTTCTTTCAGATATTTTTGCCAGTCATGTCAGACCTGGACTGCTTTCCATTTGGCTGGTGACACTGCTAACTTACTTCACTTCTCTACACCTTCCTTAACTCATCTGTGAAATGGAAATGATGAATGTATCATCACATAAGTTGGTTTTGAGTAGAGTGCCTACTATGTAGTAAACAATAAGTATCATTATTATTAACATGCATCTCTTTTTTATTGTAAGGAGGAAATATTTATTTGCTCCTCTTATCTTCAGAATTAGACAAAGGAAAACATGAGATTAAATTGTCTTAGTAAATATGGCACTAAATAGGGAACTGGATATAATTTGTTTGTATAAGAAATAAACAATTGCGACCTAGAATTACTCTCCAAAAAATATATATCTTATTTGGTAAGGCAGTATTCACTTTCTGGACAAAATGAGTGATGACTTGGAGTGTTGATGTCTTACCTTAAACTTACATTTAATTGGTGGAGTTTGACAGGTTTTCTAGAGTTCACTAATCTTCACATTCATTTATTCAACAAGTATTATTATATATCTGACACTTCTCTAGATATATGTAACACAAAAATGAATAACATAGGAGGACCTCTTTGAGAAGAAATCCTTGTTTGGTAGGGGTAAAATGTATAGATAAATTATTTTAATGCAATGTTACATAGAGTACTTGAATAATGCCCAAGATACAGAAATAGCAGAAGGATTGATTAATCATCTGGCAGTAATAGAATTTAAGGATGATTTCTTAGGAAAGATGACACCTGAGCTAAATTTTAAAGAACGAATAGATATTTGCAGGGTGACCGAGGATAAGAGGGAGAATGTTCCAGGATAGAATGATATAAAGAGTGTCATGAGAGTATGGGAAAAGCACAAAGTTTGGAATAACTGGAGTATCAGAGTAGGGGGTGTTGGAAGATGCGATCAGAGAGACTGGCAGGGCCTGATAAATTCAAGTCCTGAACTGCATGCTGAAGTTTTAAAATTCACCACAGTAGTAAAGTGCAGTTATCGATGTTTTTAAGTTTGGGGGTAATATGGTCATATTTGCATTTTAAATAAATATTTGTCAAATATGGAGGATGTTTCAAGTTCACTTTGGGTAAATGTATCATTTAGATTATCTGCATATAAGTGACTGGCATTGCTGCTTAAATGATGTGTGACGTTGGTCAGTTTAACCTCTGTGCTTTGGTTTTCTTGGTTATAAAATGAAGATGATATTGGGTCCTGTCTCAGAGAGTAATAATAAAAGTGAAATGGGTTAGTATGTGTAAAGTGCTTCTAGTAGTGCCTGGCATGTAGCAGAGACTCTATAAATGGAAACTAAATAATTAAGTTTAAGTGAATTTATTTCTTTAAAGATCCACAATTTGGGGAAAAAAAAAAAACCACAATGAAGATAAGAATAAAGGAACAACTGAGATTATTGGAGGAACCATCTTCCTAAGGAGGATTATATATATAGTCATGAAAATTCTGGAGTGTGGGCGCCTGGGTGGCTCAGTCGTTAAGCGTCTGCCTTCGGCTCAGGTCATGATCCCAGGGTCCTGGGATCGAGCCCCGCGTTGGGCTCTCTGCACGGCGGGGAGCCTGCTTCTCCCTCACTCCGCCTGCTTGTGTTCCCTCTCTCACTGTCTCTCCCTGTCAAATAAATAAATAAATAAAAATCTTTAAAAAAAAAATTCTGGAGTGAATAATATTACACATTCCATGGTTTTATTTCCTTGCCAACTGTGTAAACTTTGCATTTGGCAAAGAGATATGAAAAGTTCTGCAAACTCTTCTGTAGAAACGTAGACAATTTTTTAATCAGAGTTTGACATTCACACTCATTCATTTGCGTGCCAGAGTGCAGTTTCACCTTTACATAAACACCAGATTATTGTTTGCTCAACAGCTTGGGAACCATCAAGTAGAAGAAGAACAAAGGGCATATTTCAGGCTCAGAGAAACATGAAAAGGGAAAATGAACTTTGTGTGAATCTTCCAACTCTCATGATACTTTCTCTGGCCTCTTCCCCAGGATGCTTTATCCAAAAAAGAAGAAAAAACAAAAGCAAACAAGCTCTCAGACCTACCTCATCTATATTGGAATCAAAGTGCTGAAAAGAAAGGAAATTTGTTTTCAATATAGTGAGTGATGCATCTGTGAACTAAAATTTTTAAAGCTACACAATTTCAGAAAATTCTTAATGGATAAACTAATTTTGATGGACTTAAATTATACTATATGTATTTACCATGCTATATCCTATGCATAGATAAAAACAAGAAATTGACAATAAATACATTCAGTATAAATATGAACACAAATTTCACCATGTTAAAATTAATTCTGATGTTTCATAACAATTTAGTTAAAAAGAATATATAATGTAGTACTTAGAAAATATGTGGCTAAGTACACAATGATGAGTATATTTAAACAGTTGTAGACATCTGCAAGTATTTAACTATTCAATTAAATTAGGATGTGTAAAATGTTATTAGTTTTTATACAGTGCCATATTCCTACATTTCTCTATTTCACAAAGGAAAATATTGCAATTTGCATTTTAAGAGCTAGAATTATACTTTAAAAAATGAAAATGTAATGCAAAGAATTGTTTGGGGAGAATCTATTTTAAAATCCAAAGATTTAAGCATTCCAGTTATTACAGAAATTGATTTAAATTTCAGTGAACAAAGAGATGTCCAAAAGTATGAAGAAAAATATGAAGAGAAAAACCTCTAGTAATTGTGTCTCTAACAATAATGCAAATTCTGGAGAGAAGAATATCATGCTGTGAAACTATGTGAGGATATCAAATTCTGTTTCCAAGCATGTCAAGAATCTATAATTCTGGGGCACCTGGGTGGCTCAGTCATTAAGCGTCTGCCTTCGGCTCAGGTCATGATCTCCGGGTCCTGGGATCGAGCCCCACACGGGCTCCCACTCAGCGGGGAGTCTGCTTCTCCCTCTCCCACTCCCCCTGCTTGTGTTCCCTCTCTCGCTGTCTCTCTCTGTCAAATAAATTAAAAAAAAAAGAATCTATAATTCCATATAGTTATTAAAATGTAAGCAGGCAGCAAATTTGATTTTCTTTGGACGCTGCTCTAGTTTCGACTGCTGTGTAACAAATCATCCTGAATTTAACATATTTAAGACTGTGATTTATTATGCTTATGGATTTGGGCAGTCAGGAATTCAGCAAAGCTCAATAAGGAATGGCTTTCCTTTGTTCCATATTACCTGCAGGCTGGGCTGCAAAGACTGGGTGGCTGGAGGTAACCGACGACTTGGGCTTCTCTGGCATATAATCTCCAACACACAGTAAGAATTTGGGCAAAAACTGTATGTAAATGTAACTTTCTAATATGTAAAACTAAGTAGCATTTTTTCACAGTTGTATATGACATATATGATGGATATGCACGTGTACATATGTGCATATGTATGATATCTCTATCTTTACATCAACTCACATTTCCTACCATAAACTGATCACCTTAACTTATTTGGCAGGAACATTCTATTTGCATATTAATGTGAATTCATCTACCTACCGAAGCACTTAACAGTGTTTCCAGTGTTAATAAATACTGAGAAGTACGATATTTATGTGTATATGTATGTATGTATTTTTTTAAAGATTTTATTTATTTATTTATTTGACAGAGAGAGACAGCGAGAGAGGGAACACAAGCAGGGGGAGTGGGAGAGGGAGAAGCAGGCTTCCCGCGGAACAGGGAGCCTGATGTGGGGCTCGATCCCAGGACCCTGGGATCATGACCTGAGCCAAAGGCAGACGCTTAACGACTGAGCCACCCAGGTGCCCCTATATGTATTTTAACATAACACTCATTGAATTACTTTTGGCATTCCCCATAACTGCCATGTGCCAGGGACAGCAGGATTTAGTGAGTCAGGAGATGTCAGGTTAGGCTTTGGTTAGAATTCTGTGGTCAGTCTTCCAACTTCTTATTTTCATCAAATAAGCCAGTTGAGGTAAGAACAGTAATATAAGCAAAGAGATAATTTCATTTTTAACTCCATAATGAGCAGTATAAGTTAATGATTAAAAAGTATTGACTCTGGAGCAGAACGCTTGCATTTGAAAGCTGACTCCACAAATTAATATCTGCAAGACTTTGGACAGATTAGTTAACTTGTCCGCACTGTAATCCTCACATTTGTAATATGGGGATAATAATAGTACCTATATCACAAATGTGAGATTTAAATGAGTTAGTATGGGTAAAGTCTTAGCACAGTAAAAGACATATGGTTCACACTCAAGTAAATATTAGATGTTATTATTAATATTATTATTATAATATAATTTAGGGAGGTGGAAGAAAATTTCACAAGGTAAATTTTATTTCACAGATGGATTACCCTATTGAAAATAAAATGCATATGACTGTAATTATAATCCTTCTTTGCACTTTATTTCTCTTTATTGTTGAACCATCCTTGCAATGCTTTCATGGATTTCTTGACAGTGTTCTGACATAGGGTAGAGGGAGGTGGTGTTTTCCAGATACTTCTCTTTACTATGCTTCGAGGCCTTTTGTCCTAATTCTTATAAAAAATTTATTGATTACACGCAATATTCTGAACATGGTGGTAGCCCTGGGAGATATTATAATAATAACACAGTCTATTCCTTCAATGTATTCTCAGTTTTGTGGGAGAGAAAGGCATGTAAAAAGATAAACTTCCACATGACGATATTCCACAATTCAAGAATGAGCATAATGCTCTGGAAATTTTTTTTTTGTTTTTGCACTTCTTTGGCTGTGCATTTCTATTTCCTGACCCTACATCCACTCCTCATTATTTGTGATATCCACTCCCCAGGCTGTCTGAGCAACCCTTATCCTTTTTTTTAATACTTGGCTCATTTGTCACCTTGCTTTGTAGAACTTCTCTGACATCTCCAAGCAGACTTAAAGTTTCCTGGATCCCTAAGACAGAACTCTTTATATGAGAATGGTGATGAATTTACAAGTATTTGTAATCACAATTTTAAGAAAGATATAATTTAGAAAACATACTGAAACATTTTATCGTAATGTCTTCTTTGCTTCTGACACTGAAAATAAATCTGTAAGGAGTTTAAAAAGGTATGGCACTAATTTTGTAATGCATGATTTTGGGGTCGTGTTTCAAATTCTCTCCATTGACAAAGAAGGATTTTGGAAATATTATTTACAAAGTTTTCAGTTTGTGCCAACTGGTTTTCAGATAATAAAATGTTATCACCCATACATTGGTGTATTCATATTTTAAAATCTCAAAACAAAGGGTGCCTAGGTGGCTCATTTGGTTAAGCCTCTGACTCCTGATTTCGGCTCAGGTCATTAACTCAGAGTCCTTAGATAGAACCCCACCTGGGGCTCCAAGCTCAGCGGAGATTCTCTCTCCCTCTACCCCTCCCCCGCTCCCTGCACACACACACTTTCTTTCTCAAATAAATAAATCTTTTAAAAAATAAAAAAATAAAATAAAATCGCAAAACCAAGTATAGGTTCTTATTGCTTCCATTTCAGAATATTGTTTGTTATTGAATCCTATTCAGGAGCAATTCCCATAGCTCTGTGCTTAGAAATACATGCCTGTGTCTTTGCCTAACAAATAGGTTTGAGTTCTAAATATACCATTGCTCTTCCAAGGAATTTAAATCCTACATTAGAAAATCAATTCATAAACTTGTATCAGACACATAGATCACAGAATATGTTCATAAGTAAAAGCAGTAATCGTGGGGTGTGTGTATTGAAACACTTTAGATATATATGGCTTGATTAATATTATCTTGCTTCACATAAAGGCATACATATTTCATGATAATTTATTCTAATTTGCTTCTTTCAAACGTCAGCACACAGTCTCAGTTACTTCATTAATTGTGTTTTACATGACTCGCATGTCCACAGAGATGGTTTTAAATATCTGAGTGCATCTCCTGATATGCTTATCCCGTAGTATTAGAAATTGAAATACATATGAATGTTTTAAGAATCCTTACGTAGAGTGTCTGTTTTAATAGCTGTTATAAAATAAAGTGGTGCATGTAGTTGGTGGGTACACAGTCTGTGTTTGGAATGGCCAAAAAGTTGTGAAGCAGGATGGTGGCCATATTGCATAGCAGTGTGAATGCACTGAACAGTACTGAACTGCTCACTTAAAAATGGTTAATAAGGTAAATTTTATATGAAGTATATCTTACCACAATAGAAAAGTAAAATAAAATGAAGCAGTGTGTTTTAGCCCTCGGTAACATCTAAACAGATAGAAAACTGTAACAAATATGTATATATGTCTTTCAACTTTTATTTATAAAATGTGTATATATCTTTTCATCAGTTTTTTTACTCTGGTGCATTTGGTCCCTCATCCTACCTTGAATGACCATTAGTGCTTTATCACAAGCTCAAGTGGACGAGGCATTGTGAAGTGTACAGGCAAAGCCGTTCCTACCTATCGTTAAGGACATTACTGTGAAGAAACGAGCATAAAAATACTAAAAGGAAGGACAGAGTGATGAAATGGCTACGACTCAAGTATAGAACAATCATCTGGGCAGTCAGTGGAAGGAGGGATTAGTTCTGACCGTGGAAGAGGTCATGGCGCAGCCGAGATGTCAGAGATGAATAGGACTTTTTGGCAGCAGGTTTAGGATGGTATTTAACCAAGAAGGAGCAGGACAAATAGAACAACAGTCAGGAAAGTGAAAAGTCAGAAGTGCGAGCTAACTAGAGCACATGCCATGAGAAGTAATGTATTGAAATGTTAGACTAGAGTCGTGGGAGACAGTTAAATCTTTGAAGGGACTAGATAATTTCCTGGATTTTTCTGCAAGTAATAACATGAGACTGGAACGGGTAGGTAGAGCCATAATGCCAGATAATTGATCTAACCACTTTTATTGAATAGATTTTTGTGGTTTTAACATTGAACTTAAAATATGTTTCCAGTTTTTTCCAAAGAGACCAGGAGATCAAGTTGAAGTGCCAGGCACTGTGATAGGCACTGTGAATACATGTCTTACATTTAGGTAAGTTCTAGATTTAAATTCAGTTAGGCATTTGTTTAGCAATCTGGTCTCTACATGTTAGTGTTAGCGACACATTGTAGGAAAAAACCCTTTTAGGTGGATTCTGCAGGTGCTAGGGATGACACCCCACTTTGCATTTTGAAAATAAAAACTATCCAGGTTACCACACAAGCCTCTAGATAATACTGAAACTTCCATCCAAGGTTATTCACTTCTAACAATACAAAACTATAAATTTTATTTTAGAAAGCCATATTCTTGTCATCATAAGTGCTGTGAACTTTTCTATCAGATGTACATGAATATGGATTTATAATTTATTCTTCAACCCTCAATGCTATAACAAATTTCAGAATTAAAATGTTCTGATAAAATGCCTGCATGTTGCATCTATTAATACCAAACCCATTTCCACATTGGATTTATATTGTAAATTAGAGATATGTTTCTTCTGACATATTTAGAATGAAACTTTTAAAGAGGGTCAAAGTTTTTATTTCTCATAAAATGTTCAGGGAACTCAGAATATAAAATACCAAAAAGAGTATCTTCTTTTAATTTCTGCTTTATTGATGTCTAAATATTTAAGCATTTCCAGTAAATGTTGAAATAATGCATGCTTTACAAGGTAACTGAAAGGGCCCTACTGCACAGGATGACTATGAAATATGAGGAATAATGAAAAGTAAAGCAGGCATCTGCACCTTATGTCACCTTATGTATATTGAAATTCATTTATTGGTGGTTAAAATGCAATTTCCTAGTAGAGCTTTCATAAAACCAAATAACATTTATATGCTCTGTCTAGCTAACATGTGAATTTTTCACTCAATCAAAATTACTCTCATGCTGAAAGTACATCTATTTTCAAAAGCACAATTCTTCATGTTGAACACCTCATGTGGGAGAGGTTGGCCAGCACCGTGGCTGGGAATGAGGAGAGAGGGAAAAAAAGAAATGTACCTTCTTTTTTGGAAGACAATAGACAACTTCCTGCCATGAGGCCTAGCAAAGAGTAATAAACAACACTGGAAGGAATATAAATGAAATGTTAGTCTGTGCCCCCGGAATATTTTTCTGCTCTTCGGCAAGATGCCAAGCCGGAGCTGTGGGTCCATGGTAGGTAAATCTAAGTTGGCAGGGAGGGCTAGAAACACCCCATTTTTTTGCACGCATATGTGCAGGTGCTCGTGGTCTGTGTCAGAATTTCACAGTGGCTTTACCAGACTCTGAATTTGATCCATTTTCTCATAATACCCAAGACAAGAAGAGAGAAACCATCTGTTGGATTACCAAGGTAGAAATCGCATTATAATGCGAGAAATTAACCATAAGGTCTGAGTCAGCTGGACCATCATTGCAGATCTGTCATAAGCAGAAAATAAACTCTGACAAATGTGCTCCATCCTCAGGATAACATAGTCAATCTACTTCAGCCTAAATATGTTTACTTCAGCATATGGACTTAATAAAATTGTTAAGTCCTTTCTATAGTGATGTTTAAAATTGTTTGGTGTCAAGTTGGAGCAAGAGCTGCTGTTCATCGTAAGGAAAGTACTTGACGTCACCATGAAAATAGAGTCATCAGTCATCTGAGTCCTGTTTTGGGGAAAAATGTGTGCTCCCTAGTGCACTTAGTTCTACAACCCGACGTCTAAAGGAAAATAAAATGTGAGTAGAGCAAATAAACAAGACATGATTTTATGATACGATATCAACTAAACACAGGTGTGGGTTCCAATGGGTGCTGGAAGAGTGCCGTGAGTACAGAATTGGAAAGATTGATTGAAATAATAAGATCTATATCACCTGTAACTCTAGCTCTATCTTTATGTATCTCAGTCTCTGCCCCCGGTTCCCAACACATTGCCACTAAAACCCTTATAAATCCTAAGTGACAGGTGCACTAGGAGCATCTTTCGTTCCAATATTTGGTCCCTAACCTGTTTCTGACACAGGGCTCCTAAACCTGTGTAATTTCCTAAGTGATAAGAGCAATGGGAGCATCTTTTGTTCCAATGAGGAGACTCCAGGTGGGCTCCTGAATGCCTCCTGGATGGGGGCTGGTCACCAGAAATACCAAGCAATAATTAGAAGCTTGAAAGTTTCAGCCCTCCCTTCATCTGTCAGAGAGGGAAAAGGGGCTAGAAATGGAATTTATAATTGATCATATCTATATAAGCAAGCCTCCATATAATCCCAATACTAGGGGTTTCAGATAGCTTCCAGGCTGCAAACACCTCCACACCCGGGGCGGGGGGGGGGTGATGCACCCCAGCTCCACAGGGACAGAAGCTCCTATGCTAGGGACCCTCTCAGATCTTGCCCTTTGTGTCTCTTCATCTGGTTGCTCTTATGTATCCTTTATCATATCCTTTAATAAATTGGTAAACAGAAGTAAGTGTTTCTCTGAGTTCTGTGAGCCACTCTAACAAATTGGTCAAACTGAAGGAGGGGGTCTTTGGAACCTCCAGTCTATAACCAGTTGGTCAGAAGCACAGACAATGACCAGGCTTGCGACAGGCATTTGAAGTGTGTGTGTGGGGGGGGGTGGAGAGACAGTCTTGTGGGGCTGAGACCTTACCCCGTGGGATCTGAGGCTATCTCTGGGTAGACAGTGTCAGAATTGAGTTAAATTATAGGACCCCCAGCTGGTGCCACAGAGAATTGCTTGGTGTGGGGAAAAACCTCCACATGTTTGGTGACCAGAAGTGAAGCGTTTTGTGTGAGTAGTAAAGGAGACACACAGTAGGGAAGAGTGGGGTTTTCCCACAGGAGGAAATACTATTTGTCCTTTGCATCTCCTTTTCTCCCCATCACACACCTCTGCTCCATCTCCCTGTGCTCATAAAACTTTGCTGAAACATCTGCTTTTCTTTTCTGTCATTTAAGTCCTCACTATTCTTCAAGGTTCACCTTGTTTGTCTGTGAATGAAGCCTTTGCTGATAATCTCAGCCATACTCATCTCTGACATTCAAACAGTTGGAAATTTCTGCCTACAATATATACTTCTGAATTATGTTTTATAATATATTTGATCATCTCAAATTCTACTGATTTCTGAAATCATCCTCCTATTTATCTCCCTCAGGGATAAGTGCCTGTCCTCTATAGTCTCAGAGTACATAGTGACTTTTTTTTGATAGCACTTATTGTCCTGTGTTTAATAATACTGTGAATTCCCTAGGAGAATGGGCTATGCCTTTCTCTTCATTATATCCCCAGCATCTAGAAGAGTATGCAACACAGAATTGCTGCTCCATAAGTGTTTGTTGAATGGATGAGTACTCTTTTCCCAGACTTTAACAACCCTAAAGATGAGCAGGGACAAAAACGGACAAATTAAAAAAAAATCTGAACTTGAGAAAAGAGAGACTTTATTCAAAAGCATTATTTTTTTTAAAGATTTCATTTATTTATTTGGCAGAGAGAGAGAGAGACAGCGAGAGAAGGGACACAAGCAGGGGGAGTGGGAGAGGGAGAGAGAGAAGCAGACTTCCCACGGAGCAGGGAGCCCTCACCAGGACCCTGGGATCATGACCTGAGCCAAAGGCAGACGCTTAACGACTGAGCCACCCAGGCACCCCAATTCAAAAGCATTATTGTAATGGGGAGGGAGACTCTAACTATAAGGTAAGGTGTCTTTGCAAGAGGGAGAAAGGCTAAGGAGAGGGCTTTTATGCTCCGATCATAAGGACCATAAGATCTGTAAGTGATTCAAATATAAAGCAGGAAAAAAGCTCTTCTTTTATAGGAAGGATTAACAAGGCAAAGAAGATTCAAAAGTGAAAAAGTGGGATGAGCAACGGTCTGATCTAATCATTGAAACTTTTCCCTGAGGTCAGCAGATTCGGGAGGGGCTGTACAGGAAGGGCTGTTCTGAGTTCCTGATACTTATTCAAGGATGGTCAAACCCGGGCCTGGGGAGAGCAGAGAAAACTAAAGTTTGGTCAAGTTAGTAGGTATTTTATTTCGATTGCTCACTGGGTACAAACAACTCAGCTAATCATTTATAAGGCAAAGAGGAAATTCAGAGTATCTTTGTTTGGACCAGCCATTTTTAAGAAAGGGGAGCATCTGAGTGTCTTATTTAAGTCACATGGAGGAGAGTAGTTGTTTGCATTCAACTGTTTCCTGGGACACAAAAGAGTTGGGAGATTTATTACCTGTGGATGCTCCAGAAGCATTCAGGTAAAATTTAACATTGTCACATAGAGTGATTATTTGACCCTGAGACCAAAATAGCTCTCACCACTTGCCTGGCACTGTGCTTACTTCTGAACATAAGATCTCTGACCTGTTAGAGATCTAAAGTACATCTTTGATTTGGTTAAGCTTATAATTGGGCGACAACTGTCCAGCCAGACAGGATACTGGGCCAGAAAGAAGGGAAAGCAAGAGTAAAGGTCTCAGGAAAGAAAGCAATGAATCATCTGAGAACTGGAAGAAGTCCAAATGGAAAATATATTCTTAAAAAACCCTAAAATATAACCAAAAAATTATCTCTGGTTAAGGAAGTTATTTTAAAAATGAAGTTGGAAACTAATTGAAAAAAAGAGTATTAATTTTGACTTATGAAAAATAGAAACTTCTATAAATCAAAGAAATTTTATGGATCAAATCTTTGCTCTTCTCTACCTTGCTTTGTGTTACCAGAGACTGGCCCCTATTGGTTACAACGTTGGGCTCCCACTGTCTTCTGGCTTCTGGATTATATTGGCCTATGGGTGGTACCAGCAGGAGACCAGAAGGATCCTCTTCTGGTTGGACTCTGGTAACATCATTCCCTCCCACTGATGCTCAGGCCAAGAGGGGCCAACAGCTCCCTGTGGTTGCTAATCCTTGGGTGTTTCATTATCCCTTGTTTGGTCCCCAAATCATGCCCATATCTTTGTAAACTCTTTAAATTAAACCCTTTGGGTGCACCATCTGTTTTCTGCAGTGAACCGGACTGAAACATCACCACCAAAATAGCAAGTGACAAACTTGGAAAGAAAATACGACCTCTCTTACAGAAGAAGAGTTTATACTAGTTTTATAGGTGCCATACTATAGAGTTCCTAAAAACGATTATGAAAATTAAAGATGAATATCTTAAAATAAAAATGAGCAAGTGACAAGAACATTAAACAAATTAACATCACTAGATAACTATAAAACAGGTATTTGTACACCTGAAGGACAGGCAGAATTTTATTTTATGTGAATTGCTGTAGTTCCTAAGTTTTCTACCAAGAATAGCTTTTACTTACATGATAAGCAAAATTAACATATGTGATATAGAAAGTAAACATCACACAAATTTACTTTAGGTATTTTTCATAAAGTTGAATTTAGTAACAATGAGGTCACTGATCTTCCCAGCTTGGGCAAAGAGCAGTGCAATAGATGGAAGAACAAAAAGCAGGAGAAACATCCAGTGTAGACGATCCATTTAATCCTCTATGAAGCCTGCTTTGAAAAACTCATTCTTTGTAAACTGAGCCTCTCCCTAGTTAGTGAATCCATTGCACCTCACCCATGATTCTTTCTAAACTCATTTTTCCATTATATGACTGCCTCCGTGTTGTAAAGTCCTTGAGGATATATTTAAATAATATCTAGAACAAAATATGTGCTCATTAAATATTTCTTGAATGAATAAGTGAATGAATATGGATAGTAAAACAGAAGAGAAGGGATGGGAGGCTGCCCCTGGGACCCCCAGGGGCACTTTAAGCAGTAACTGATTCTGGAAAAATTCTGGAATCCTATTGCATGCAAGTTAGAAATTCAGTCAATTTTAGCCATTCTGACTAGTGTGAGGTGGTATCTCATTGAGGTTTTGATTTGGATTTCCCTGATGCCGAACGATGTTGAATTAACAAGTCAAGAAACGACAGATGTTGGCGGGGATGTGGAGAAAGGGGAACCCTCCTGCACTGTTGGTGGGAGTGCAAGCTGGTGCAGCCACTCTGGAAAACAGTATGGAGGTTCCTCAAAAAGTTGAAAATAGAGCTACCTTATGACCCAGCAATTGCACTACTGGGTATTTACTCCAAAGATACAAATGTAGGGATCTGAAGGGGTACGTGCACCCCAATGTTTATAACAGCAATGTCCACAATAGCCAAACTGTGGAAAGAGTCAAGATGTCCATCGACAGATGAATGGATAAAGAAGATGTGGTATATATATAATGGAATATTATGCAGCCCTCAAAAGGAATGAACTCTTGTCATTTGCAACGATGTGGATGGAACTGGAGGGTATTATGCTGAGCGAAATAAGTGAATCAGAGAAAGATCTGTATCATATGACCTCAAGGATATGAGGAATTCTTAATCTCAGGAAACAAATTGAGGGTTGCTGGAGTGGTGGGGGTGGAAGGGATGGGGTGGCTGGGTGATAGACATTGGGGAGGGTATGTGCTATGGTGAGCGCTGTGAATTGTGCAAGACTGTTGAATCACAGACCTGTACCTCTGAAACAAATAATACATTATATGTTTAAAAAAAAAAAAAAGAAAAAGAAGATAGCAGGAGGGGAAGAATGAAGGGGGGGAAATCGGAGGGGGAGACGAACCATGAGAGACTATGGACTCTGAGAAACAAACTGAGGGTTCTAGAGGGGAGGGGGTTGGGGGGATGGGTTAGCCTGGTGATGGGTATTAAGGAGGGCACGTACTGCAAGGAGCACTGGGTGTTATACGCAAACAATGAATCATGGAACACTACATCAAAAACTAATGATGTAATGTATGGTGATTAACATAACAATAAAAATTTAAAAAAAAAGAAATTCAGTCAGAGTCACAGAGTGATGAAGGAAATAGGCTTATGAGTAACACTTATGTACTCAATGATCATTACCTGAGTTCTTTCTTAAATTCATTCACATCATTGATTCTTTGTGTGTTCTTTTCAAGAAGGCGAAATCCTATCCCGTTTCCCCCCAAACCAGGAAAACATGTGTTTTCTTGAAAATTGTGCATCTGACTGTGAGGATGGGAGTGGTGTATGTGTGTGTGTGTGTGTGTGTGTGTGAGAGAGAGAGAGAGAGAACACTCCAGGTTTCAAACAGTGTAACAGTACCACAAGTGATATGGATGAGGGGTTCATTATTGGAATTTAGCATACACAGTTGTCAAAGGAACTAGGAATATGAATAATCAGAATGGGTAACTGGATGTTTAGAGAAAAATCACTGCTTGCAGAGAAACCGGAAGAACCAAGTCCGGCTGCCTAAGTGGGCCTGTGACAGGGAAGCTCTCAGATACCTATGGGAAGCTCTTGCCACTCTGCAGTTAGTGCTTCTGTAGGCTCACAGCAAGAGTTTGGAGGTGGACTTGACTATTGGGTAGCAGGTAGATGAGTTAGATGAAAAGCAGGGCAAGAAAAGAAAACTGGAAAACTCCACTAACCTCTGTGTTTGATCAAAAACACCATCAGAGAGTGATGGCTGCTATTTCATTTCTCTCTTTTCTTTTGAACAACGCAAACCCAGACCTGTACGAGGAAGGGCAATCATGGAAATGCAGTAGAACAATATGGCAGGCACAGTGCATACATAAAGTGCCTCACATCTAGCACCATCACTATGAGTCATTATTGTTGTCATTATGAAGGAGGGCATTATCAAAAGGAAAGAGAATTTTTAAAACTACATTGGGATATGTTGCATGTTGAAATACACACTCACTTCCTAACTCTGCTCCCCACCCTTGGGTCCAGGCAGTCAATTATTTGTTTTCTGCAAGATCGATTACTTTTGCCTATTCTAAGAGTTCAATACAAAGAATTATATTTTATGTGCAATTTTGTGTCTGGCTTCTTTTGGTCAGCATTATGTTTTAAAATTGGTTTTTTAATTTTTAATTTTTTAAAATAAAGAGTCTATGAATATTTCTATAATTCCTTGTGTGTACATATATTTTCATTCTTCTTCATTAAATACTCAGAAGTGGGATCATTGGGTTATATGGCCATTGTATGTTTAACTTTATAAGAAACGGAAACATAATTTTCCAAGATGGTTATATCGTTTTATACTAGTATATTTGAGATATCCAGTTGCTCCACATCTTCACTGATGTTTGGTATTATGGGGATTTTTTAAATTTTAAACTCTCTAGTGTGTGTGAAGTGGTCTCTCATTATAGTTATATGTGTATTTCCCTGATGACTAATGATGTAGAACATCTTTTTATCTCTTTATTGGTCATTCAGATGTCTTCTCTTGTGAAGTGAGTTTTGCCATTTTTAACATTTGTTTCCTTCCTTATTATTAAGTTTTAAGAGTATATAATTTGGATACAATTCTCTTGTCAGATATAAGCATTTTGAGTATTTTCTCCAGTTTATCGCTTGCCTTTTCCTCAGCTGAGTATTCTAAACAGCAATAACTTTTAATTTTGATAAGGTACAATTTAGCTATTTGTTATGGTTTATTCTTTTGTTCCCTACTAAAAACATCTTCACCACCTCGAGTGTTCTTCTAATGTATTCTCCTTAAATACCACACCAGAAAATATCTATTTTACACAAAAGAAGGCAGTAATGTAGGAATAGAGGAACAAAGAGTCAGAAGACATTAAAAAAACCAAATAGAAAAATGGCAGATGAAACTCTTATCTGTAACCCCATTAAATGTAAGTGGATTATATGTTTTTTTCAGCAGTGGATGAACCTTGGAAATATTTTGCTAAGTAAAAGAAGGTAGCCACAAAAAACAGCATCTTGCATGACTTCGTTTATTTGATATGCCCAGAATAGGGAAATTCGTAGAGACATCAAAATACATCTTTGAGCTTTAAAAAAAAAAAATAGCTTTCTATATTTCTATATTTTTATAATTATATCTCTATAATTTATACATTCTAAAATCCACCACTTTAAAGTGTACAATTCAGTGTCTGTTTATTTTTATTTTTTATTTTTTTTATTTTTATTTTTTATTTATTCACAAAGTTCTGCAACCTCATCACTACCTAATTTTGGAATATTTTTACCACTCTTATCCTATCCATTGTACTACTATTACACATTCTGTTTCTACATATATCATAAACCTCAAAATATATTATGTTGATAATAGGTAGGCTAAGGGAAGTGAAAATTACAAGATTCTTAAATTATAATTTGTGTTGGTTATAGGGAGGAAGGACTGGGGAATGATAGCTCATGGGTATGGAGTTTCTTTCTGGGATGATGAGGCCTTTAGCATGCCTGGTTAATTTTGATGAAAATGTGCCATGATGTATTAGGTAACAGGAACTGAAGAAATAAACCCATATTATAGAGTGGGAGGTTCTATGTTTATCTGGCTAGACTTCAAACTGCACTTTAACGTTTGCTGCAGGTACAAGGTGCTGGAGGTTTCAATTTCCCCTGGTGTTCTGTTTTTGCCCCTCCCGTTGTCTTTGGGGTACCCCTAGAATGCTTTCTTAAGTAGAGTCTTGCAGCTCTTTTGTTTGTATCCACTGTTACTACATTGGGGCACTGCCAGTGTGGTGGTAAGATGCAGGGAGATGAAATCTTCTATAATCCTCTGATAAAGTCCCAACCTTTCAGTGGGGCCCTTTGTACCTGGGCTGTGACCTTCCCAAGTGCTTCTCAGCTTTTTCTCCACCTTCCTTAGGTGAGACAGGAAAGCTAGAGCTTACTGGGTTCATGTAATTGCCCTCCTCCCAGGTTGGATAAGACTCAGTTATGTCTACTCCCCTGCAGAGTCGGCCTTTGTTAACGTTAAAGAGAACGCCCTGAGCAATCTTGAAAGTGTGTACCTTTTTCCTCTTCCAGCCAGAAAAAGGACAGGTTTGCTTATTTTTTTTTTTTAATTTTATCTATTTATTTAAGAGAGAAAGAGCATGAATGGGGGGGAGGGGCAGAGGGAGAGGGAGAAGCAGGCTCCCTGCTGAGCAGGGAGCGCAACGTGAGGCTCCATCCCAGGACTCCAGGATCATGACCTGAGCCGAAGGCAGACACTTAACTGACTGGAACCATTCAGGCAACACTTGACTTTGTTTTTTTTTGTTTGTTTTGTTTTTGTTTTTGTCTCTTTACCATGAGAACCTGGAGGGGTTTCTGAAGGTAAAGCCCATAGTATGGTGGTCCTCAAAATATTGGGCCTTCTGTAGTTTCTCATTCTCATGACAATCCACACTCCTTCTCCAGAAATTCATCAAAATTAACCTTCTGGTGTTTCTCTAAATTATGGCTCTAGTGTCTTCTGCTCTCCTAGTTAAGTTATCTTGGCTCTCATTCTCTGTATTCTCCTTCTTTCCAAATTTTCAGGGGGCAGTAGGCACTATGACCTCAATTCTCTGAAACTGTTTTGGACTTATATATCAATTCCAGTGCCCTCCCATCTGTTGAAAAATCTACAATCCAACTGATATTAAGAAAATTGAATGGTATCTTTGCCTTTAATAAAATGTATCGTTCCTAAAACCTAGGAATCTGCTGTCCTCCTCCATCCTCCCACCCTGAAAAGTTGAAGATGCTTTAAGAATGACTACATATATTTCGGGACGCCTGGGTGGCTCAGTTGGTTAAGCAACTGCCTTCGGCTCAGGTCATGATCCTGGAGTCCCGGGATCGAGTCCCACATCCGGCTCCCTGCTCGGCAGGGAGTCTGCTTCTCCCTCTGACCCTCCCCCCTCTCATGCTCTCTCTCTCTCAAATAAATAAATAAAAATATTTAAAAAAAAAAGAATGCATATATTTCACAATTCGTTTTAATCTTTAAATTAATCCTGTATTTTTCTATAGTAAGTAAATATGTTGATAAAATCAAAAACACATAGAGACCAGTCTTGGAAAGTCCCTGAGCAGACAAAACCAGTTTAGTCATAAAAACAAAGCTTAATTTAGCTTCTTTTTCTTTTTTTTAAAGATTTTATTCATTTGAGAAAGAGAGAGCTAGAGCGAGAGAGAGAAAGAGAGCAAGATCAAGGGGGAGCGATACAGGGGGAGTGAGAAGCAAACTCCCCGCTGAGCAGGGAGCCCAACATGGGACCCATCCCAGAACCCTGAGATCATGACCTGAGCAGAAGGTAGACGTTTAACTGACTGAGCCACCCAGGTGCCCTAATTTAGCATATTTTTCAAGACTGACTTGACCTGGGTCATTTCTTGCATATGTCTCTGGAAATCATAAGCAAAACTTAAATTATTTCCCTAGGGTGATATCAGGTAACCACTGATCAATTCCCCATCATTAAGAAAATTCTAATATTATAACCAATCATTATGAAGAATAAACAGTCACAGCTTTCTCACTCTATAACCTGCTTTAAAACAATATTCCTCTGAGCCTGATTTCATATTTTGGTTTGATTGCTCCTGGTTAGCAAATTGTTTTTTTGGTATGTGCAAAATAAACTTTTACTAATTACTGCTTCACTAATTCACTGGTTTCACTCCTGTTATTTCTGAACTTTTGACAATGTATTTTCAGACATTGCAATGCCTTTTTATTATGCATTAGAAAAATCAATCTGAATTACTGGTGTGATTTATCATGTTAAACATATACAAGCCCATGACAGAAATCATTGCTGTAAGTGTCTGTTAATATGTAAATGAGGATCCTATTGCTTCAAGCCTCATATAGTAATTACTCAGCTCCTTTTAAAGTGCGATTTATTGATCAGCAATTTGTAGAGATGGAAAGATGTTAGCTTATTTTCCCGTCAGTTATTCCATTGGTTGGAATTTCAAAATATGTTTTCTCTTTTTATAGCTGTGTTCTCCCTGCAATGTATTGTGTCATTGAATTCCTCTCTGTGAAGTTGCATATGTATTATTACAGATTCTTGGGATTCAGTAACAACTACTTATTGAAATGTTGTACTTACGTTTTAAAAATCTGTCTTAAAAGTAAGCCATCAAACTAAATACCAACAGAAGGTATGAAGTTAAGAGTTATTGATTGATATAACTCTACCCTAAGAATGGGAGTAATTATAAAATGATTAGCTTTGTTGCTTTCTGTTTTTGATGATTTAAAAGAAATGTTTAAAATGTGTAGGCATGTAGAATTTGGGGGAAAATTAGGAGGACTAGAGAAAGCAAGGTATCTCTAAATATTGAAAAAAATTAATAAGAAAAAGAAAAGATAATAAATCATATCACAGAGAATTTTGAGGAGATTATAGATATGCTTTTACAGGTTAGTTATACAGAGCCAATAAGGGATAAATTTACTTTCAAAACCAGTACTATTTAATCAAGGAAAGAAAGCTAATTTTGCCCATATAAGAGACAATATTTTCTAATGCCCCAAACCATTCTCTCAAACATTAAACTATGTGATCCTAACTCTCCCTAAATATATATATATATATATAATACATATATATATACATTATCTAGGTGTTCAGCAGATATAACACAATCTCAAAAATTCAAATGAAAACAAGATAATGATATTAATATAAAATGCGACCTTTATTCCAGGTTCTCATCTTAAAGATATTTATCTATCTGAGTTTAAATCCAAGAAAATAAAAGGATTGGCTAAAGAAATTAAGTAGATTCTTATCTACTGCTGTCAATAAAGAATTTTTTCTTGACCCTAATTTCTTGAGGAAATTAGAATAGACTCCAGGAAATGTCTTAAGCAAGAAAGTATGAAAAAGAATTTTCTTATCTATGCAGGGATGTGCAAACAATGACTAATTGAAGGGAAAAATGAATAATGATAATGGGACACCAGCGGTACCCAATGCAGCCTCTTTCATCCTTCCCTCCTTTCTCTTGCAATGCTTCTAAAAGTAGACCTGCTTCTCAGTGAGCCATCAAGCACCTGGAGGATTTCCACTCACCACATCGACAGGAAGCCAGGGAGATATTAACCACCTTTCTAAAATGGCAACCTATCTTATTACATTAATTTACTGCACAGATAGAAAATTTTCACCATCCGGAGGATAGAGACGTACACACACGCTCACACACACACAGAGGACCTGTTTGCAATGACAGACAGCTGTTTCTTGATCCAATTTCCTCCATTAATCCCTCTTTTTTATTAGAGGGACTCAAGGATTTCTAGATCACATAAGCAACAAAAAGGTGTGAGAAGAAAGTGAAACATTGGTAGCACTTTATACTGGATAATGGAGTTGGGAGGGAATTAACCTGGAATAGTTCAAAGGTTGAAGTACTCTAGAAATTGTGATTTTTTTTTTTGCAAGGAAAAAGAACAAAATGATTGCTTCAGATTATGTATAAGAATAAAAATTCATAGTGAGATAATCATAGTAGAATTGGAATTCTTCAGGCTAAAAAATCCACACAAAGTAAGATCATAAAACATAAGAAAGTTATTGTGAAGTTCAGTACATATAACACACATTTGGCTTAAGACTCAGGTGAATATTGATGACCATCAGTTAAACATTGAAAGAAACGATGGAAAAATCAGAAGGCTCTATCAATGCATTAAATCAATAGGATATAATAGAAAAGTCCATAAATGAGGATGAGTAAATGAGTAAATGAAATTAAGAAATTGAAAAATTTAGCAGCACACAAAAAGAAGGAAGAATAAGAGTATAATCTGAAAATGACTTGCCATTGGAAACTGAATTATATTTTAGAATGTATACATAGAAGCATTTTTCATTTTGTTCCATGATCCATTTCTTACTTCATTGCCCTGTGCCCTGAGACCTGTCCTGACCCCTGTCAATTGCATCATGCAAGCATCCTTGACGTCTGACTTCCACTTGTCCAGACCTATGAGAAGCACAGGCAGGAGACTGGAGACTGAGATGAAAGCAAGGTCTCTGGATATTTCTTCTCCCTTTTCCTGCTTTGGCACTGCACTCTGGCAATGGCTTGGCTAAATCACTGCATGACTATATAATCTGTCATGTTGGTCCCTTCCCTAAGGCTCCAATTCTCAAGAGGCTGTAGAAACACTATTTTAATCTTAGATCTTTCAGGGCTAAGAGACAGTAATGGCTTCCCATGGTTTCTAGTTTCTGGGGGCCTCACTGCATTTGACTGTTTCTTTTACCTGCCTACTCTTTGGAGGTAGGACTTCAAATTGAGACTCTGTTACCTAATGGGACCCTAAGCGACATTGCCTCTTTTTGGTATATTCAACAAAAGTAAGGAATTTAAAACATGAAAGAAGTATTAAAAAGAGACAAGAAGACAAAACATGAAAGAAAAAGGAATCCAGCTAAAAGGTGTCTGGAAATGCAAAAAGAGTGGGATCAGATAAAAAATTTTAAGGAAACTAAAAAAAATTGCAAAATATTTAAAAATCTATAAGAATGCATGACAAAGTGCATCAAATCTGCACAAAAAATAAAGATCAAATATTAAATCAAATATTTCAAATTAAATGATATGAAAACCAACCAGAGCTTTTTCAAAATACAGAAGAAAAAGACAAGGAAATGATGATAGCATCAGAAACACACATGTATGCCCATATGCATGCATACATAAATATACTGTATATATTATACAATCTAAAGAGCAAAGGATAACATAAAAGTAACTAATGTGGGATAAAATAAAATGGAAGCCAAAAAGAAAGGTATAATAGAAGAAATGCTTCCTAAAGAAAGATCTATTTTGTATATAGTAATCACTGAATAGGTACTAGTCAAAACTGACTTTTCAAAATCTAGATATATTCTAGTTTAATTTTTAATTTTATGGATCATATAGGGGAAACGATCAGGTTACCTGCAAAGGGAAGGAGAATAAAGCAAACCTTAGGCTATAGGAAATGACAGAAGAAAGCAAAGCAACACCAAAATATTCTGGAAGATAAATAAAAGATTTAGACACAAACATTCTATACCTAACTGAATAATTGTTAATGTAGAAAACTCCTTCAATTACCTAAGTTTTAATTTCTTCATCTGTAAATGTGGTTAATAATAATTCCTTTTTTCATAAGGTTGCTGTAAAGACCAATTTAAGTACTATACATAAATGCCTGCTTTGGGACTTAAAACTGCTTTCACACAACTCAGAAAATTATCTCATTGTAAATAGCAATAAAAATATTAATATTAAGTTAATAACCCTAAACATCATGTAGGGCTGAAATTTTAAAATAAAAAAACTTCAAAATAGTCTCAACAATATTAAAATATTGATGAAAGTGGGTATTCTTTTCCTATTCCTGCTTTATTTAATAAGAATTTTCTTATGGTTTTACCATTAAGTATATAGAGTCAAATTATTATGTCTCCAATATATTAATTAATTCTTACTTAAAATAAGAGCTAAAATACAGGCATATGTTTCAATGAGACAATGCAAACTTTGAGTGAAGAAGTTGTTGAGATGTGATTTTTGAGAATGTAAAGCACTGAGTTGACCATTACTCTGGGTGGCTCAGTCTGTTAAGTACCTGCTTTCAGCTCAGCTCATGATCCCAGGGTCCTGGGATCAGCCCCATGTCCTGTAGGGTTCCCTGCTCAGTGGGGAGCCTGCTTCTCCCTCTCCCTCTGCCACTCCCCCTGCTTGTGCTCTCTCTTGTGTGTGCCCTCTCTCTCTCTCAAATAAATAAATAAATAAAATCTTAAAAAAAGATAACAGACTACATATTTACAAGACAGTACTAAAAATTAAGTTAAATTTGTTCTTATTCTGTATTTTGATACCTTAAAACTGAATTTTAGACTAATGCAAAATTATTCTGACTTTTGTCACCAAGAAGTTGAATTCTGACTCAGCTTTGCTCTTTGCTTTAGAAATTATCGGGTCAAGAACTGATAATTCCCTGGTGACCTCACTGATCTTAACTGCAATTAAACATCTGCATCTGTATCTACAAATATGTATATATACACATACATATACATATTGTGGTTTCTCTTATCAATTTAGTAAAAGTAATCAGAAAGTATTTCCTTTTGCAGAATTCATTTTATCCCAGTAAAATAAATGTAATTAATTTTGAAACTACACCTCATTCTTCCACCAGACTTTAATGCTAATTACGGATTTAAGAGAAATCCCCAGTTACAGTAATGGAGCATCTTTGTATTTGGAGTTGTTAGTTCCTCTCTAATGGCTTTTCCGTAAATGTCACAGAGGAAAGCTGTGGAAATTGTTTCCAGCTGTGAATTTTCCTGTCCACTTCAGAAAACCCAAAGTCTCACTTTCCCTTTCCCTCCCACCACTACTTCTATTTGCACAGGAAGAGGGAGGACACTGCAGCTTCGCTGATTTTGTGTGGGCCTAACTTTTACCTAGACGGCTGAAGCAGCTTAATGCAGTTTTATACTTCAATTTTCAAGGTAGATTCAGATTTTCAGTGTCTTGATTATACAGCCTCCTTGTGAAAGACTTGGAACATCATTTGTAGCTCTTTTTCCAAAAACCTTAATTTAGATCATCTGAGCATTATCAGATGGGAGTTTTAGTTGATTTCACTGGTTTCTACCAAAAGCATGATAATTGAGGTTGATCCAGATAGCTATGTCTGAACAAAGGAGTCCTACTGTTTTATTACCAAGAGGTTTTATTTAAAGCAAGCTGGAAAAGTTCTGGGCTTGCAAGGAGCATTTCCGCTACCAACTTCTATGAGGAAATTAGGTAGCAATACACACAATTAATGTAACAGAGAGCCCTCTATCATTTCTTCCCTATCCTTCCCTTCTTTACTTTATGCTCTCCTCTTTCCTTCTCCTATGCAGGAAAATGAATTTTTTTCCTAAGCAAATGTAACATGATGGAATATTTAGCATGTTAAGTTTAAGTTAGTCTTAAACAATTATAAATTCTAAACTGAATCTTGTACTTTTGCTCTTTAGAAATACATTTGCCCAAGAAATCTTAGGAACGTTTATTCATTGTATTAAAATTAAATGCTCCTGGTGACTTTCATTTGAAAAATTTATCTTCGAAAAGTATTGGAGAATGATGAATATTCTGCACTTTAATCACATTCTCAGGACAATGGGCCCTGATGGAAGCAGGTAACCCTATTTTATATTCAGCTCAGCTTCTCGCCGTCCCTATTCAAGTGGCCCGAGGTCATCCACCAGTTTGCCACATTTATCACCTCCTTGCTCGGGAATGGAAGTCAGGGGCCTGCATTACGAACACTATTCTGCTATAGACGGTTAAGTCACCTCTGACAAATCTCTTTACTTAGTTTTCTCTTCAGGAAGAAAGAAACTATACATCTCAGGCTTGGGATAAAGTCAAATGAAAGACAGTAGTCCCTCTTTATCTATGGTTTCACTTTCTGCAGTTTCAGTTTCCTGGAAGCAGATGATTCCCCTTCTGACGAATCATCAGAAGATGAATAGTAGCCTAACTTGATGTCACATTCCCTACGTCATTCCCTTCATTTCATCTCATAACATAGCGTTTTATCATCTTACAGCATCACAAGAAGAAGGGTGAGTACAGTACAATAAGATATTTCAACATACATACAGACTACAGTCACATAACTTTTATGAAATATATCCTTATAATTGTTCTATTTTATTAGAGGTTGTTGATGTTAATTTCTTACCATGCCTAATTTACAAGTTAAACTTTATCATAGGTATGTATGTATAGAGAAAAAATAGTATATATAGGGTTCTGTGCCATCTGTGGTTTCAGGCATCCACAGGGAGTTTCGGAACGTATCCCCCGCAGATGAGTGGGGCAACTGTAAAACATGGAAGCAGTTCACAAGCTGTACTTGTCACACATCTGTATGGAATTATTATTAGGCCACTTTTAATGGCTATCCATATAGCTTTCTGTGACTGGTGAAAGAAATTACTAATTACACCCTTCAAAAAACTGGAAAATCACTCTTCCAAAATTTTTCTACTTCAAAAAAATGATAGTTATTTTTCCATGATTAACTCAATTGTGTCTCTGCTATCACAAACAAGTAAACTTTAGAATATAATAATATTTAATAATGAAGTATTTCTATTATAAAATGTATGATACAAGCCTTTTAAAAAACACTCTTGATGACTTAAATTACCTTAAATATTTATAACACAAAATGGTAATTAAAGTATCAGCTGTAACTATAAAATATTCAGAGTCTGCCTGACTGTTCAGGTGGGACATTGGTCTTCTCCCGCCCTTAGATGGGACTTACACCACCTGCCCCATGGTTTTCAGGCCTTGAGACTTGGTTCAGAACGCACAATGTTGGTTCTCCTTGGTTCTCAGGCCTTTGGACTGTGACTGACACGATGCCACTGGCTTTTCCTGGGTTTCCAGCATGCAGACAGCAGATCATGGGATTTTCAACATCTGCAATCATGTAAGCTAATTTGTATAATAAATCTCTCACCTTTCTCTTGCTTTCTCTTGCTCTCTCTATATGTATATATGTATACATACATGTATCTCTCTCTGTACATGTGTGCGGAACAGAAAGTTTGGCAACTTTCTCACTAAATGCTCCTACAAAGATTATTATTTTTACCCAAGATTATTTCCTACAACAAATATTTTGTTTCCAAGGTTTCTGTGCATGTTTGAGATGAAAAAGGGGGTCAATAGTAGTGTTATTTCTGTTAAAATAAGATTAATATGTAAGAGTAAAGTCAACTCCTATGTCTTATTTTCTTGAACTTACTTTATTACGTCTAGATTCTGTTCTCCTTTTGGAGAATGAAATAATAAAATAAGGACACTTTTTTTTATCAACTTCACTTTTCTAATCTTATTCTGTCATATTCATTTCTGGCCTGCCATCATTGTTTATAAAGGTTTTCAATGAATTTGAGAATGAAAATATCTATCAAGGTCAATTCCACATGTGCTACACATACTTCTATTAATAATGAAGGGAGATCATTGTGTCATTTAGCATAAAATTTATATAATTCAAAATTTCTTACTATTCAATATTAATTTTTTAGTGATTGTACTTTAAAATTAATTGAAGAAAAACTACTTGGGAGTATAGACATAGAATTGATAGTTCTTTTAAAAAGTATGAAGTGTTCTAAAAGCTTCACATGTGACATGATGGATTTTATAATTTATTTAAAGTAGCATGCCTAAAATATCCAATAATCAAAGTGAGCAACTATTCCTTTTATATAATTCTGAATTCAGTTACTTTGTTTCTTTACAGAAGCATCTGTAGAATTAAAAATAAAATAATTAGTATTAATGATACTAATATAAGCACTACTAACTATAAAGGCAATTATTACTTTTCATTTATTTCAGTGATTTTTTTTTCATTAATTTCCTCTTCTGTCATGGAAATCTAAGCTCTGAGTCAGTGAGTCAGTGTTTTTCTTGCTCACTTTATAGTTCAGTATCTACCAGAATGCTTGTCACACAGTAGGTACTTAATATTCACTTAGTAAATAAGTAAAGAAATAAACCCTTTATTTATGATTATTAAGAACCAGGCCCTCTGCTTTGTGCAGATTTTCTCTAATCCTCACAGCAACACTGTAAGGTAGGTGTAGTTTTCCTATGTAGCAGATGAGGAAACTGATGCTCAGAGAGACTGTTACTTCCCCAAAGTCAGGCAGGTAGGAAGAATTTCCAGTCAGCAGTCTCTGTTTTTACTCATTCGTGACTCTTTGCACACATAAATCAATGATGCTTCATGGAAAATCTTGTCCAAATTCTCTACATCATTCTTATTTTGTGCTTCTCCTCATTTATATTGTGTCATTTCATGAACATTGATTTTACCTCTATTATTACCAGTGGCTGTGGGTCTGCATGTAATCTGACATTCATTCTTTCATTCATTCAATAAATATTTATTGAGTTCCTACCATGAGTCAGATACTATCCTGTTCATTGGGATATTGTGCAAAATGAGTCACATTTTTGCCTTGGCTTCACTGAACTTATATTCTAATGAAGCTGATTATATTCAATGTATTAGGATTTGAAGTCATGGTCATCCCACAAGCTCTTTCTTGGCTGTTTCAGGAACTTTTCCAGAGCAAGGTAGGGTTTGCAGCAGAATAAATCTCACAGTCTCTAAGGTAATGAATGTGTGTGGTACCTGGCACAGTGCCTGACCCATAGTAAATATTTAATCATTAGTATTTGCTTAATTTAGTTCCCATCAGTAATTATTTGAGCGTAGCAGTATAAAATGGCAATGGATCGTAGACTTTAGAAATGGGTAATAAACAGTTAAGCAGTAGCTATAGGCAAGGGAAATGTGTAAGAGTGTGAGAGGACTGGTGTCTTCTGCCTAGCATAGTGTAACTTTTCATAAAGTTTATTGTTTTAAGGTTTTTTTCCCTCAGAATCAACCTTGGGTAGCCCTTCCCACTGGTACTGCATTCAGAGTGTACACATAGCAAGCCCAGAGTGCAACCAACAAAGAAAAGGAAGTCCTTTCAGCTTGATCTTAATGCCAATACTATTCTGATGTAGGCAAACAAATCCAACTAAATGTTAGCATTGGTATCTGACAGAAACAAAGGTATTTTGTGGATATATGTTTTAAATTGAAGGCTAAGGTCCATAGTCTGAGCTGAGGAATCACAAAGACACCTCTAGTTCTCTGTTACTAGTAAAAAGTACCCATTCTGATTCAGCTTGAATTTGCTTGTAAAATAGCCAGAGACTCAGAAGAGGGTCAGTGAATGATAAGGTACAAGAAAATGAAAAGAAAGGTTAGGAGGATAAAGACAAAGATCTGTACCCACAGCTATTTATCTTTGGTGGAAGGATTCAATAAATGATTAGAAAGGAGAAGGAAGTAAAGAAAGCTGGTATCAGAGCCACATTAACTAGTACCTGTTAGATGCTAATTATTTTTGGTAGACTGCAGAAAGAGCTCAGATCAAGGATCATATCTTCATGGAGTCTACGATCTGGTAGTAGTTTGTTGTAAATCTGCTTATCTAATGTAATTATTTAATAATCTTATATGGATCATTCCATAGAGAAGATTCAGTTACTCTCAATTAATCCCTTTCATGGTTTTACAAAATTTCCATTCAGGAATTGATAATATATCTATTATATAAGATAGTCATGTTATCAACTCCCACACTGACTATATATGACTTCTCAGCTCAACAAGTCATCATTAACTTACTCCCATTTGGCCTCATGCTTGTAATTATTGAGAGAAAATGATTGTACTTCCATTCCCACCGCACCCCCCAATCCACAGTTGTAGTTGGGATCACAGAGCATTCTGCCCAAGCATCAGTGGCTTTGGGAATGATCATCTGCCAGAAAAAGAGGCTGTGAGTGAATGAACTGCCTATTTTCTCTGAAATTTATCAATTTAAATTCTATTTAAAATTTTTACAGTTCCATCATCCTATGACATCATATAATCATTACTTTACCAATTAAAAGAATTCCTTTTCTTTGCCTCCCTGTAATCTTTATTCTCTTTAAAGCACTCTAACAGGATTTTTATTTGCTATACCCCACTCTGTGGTGTCAAAATTGTTTGGGTTTTTGATCCTTTACTTAGTGACATTTCCTAGTTAGAAATGAGTAATGGAACTATTTCAGCTTTTGAAAGTTTTTAATAGGCTGTAAAACAAAACCAAATCATGTGGATGAGGTAACAGCTTATAATATTTAAGAATAAGTGAGATTATACACCAAAAAAAGCCAAAATGATGTAAAGAACTGTTTCTTGAAAATACATAAATTAAGTTGCAGAGCTAAAAGTTCTTTTTGGCCTTCTGCTGTTATATACAGCCGAACTTTAAATTTAGTAACTTTGTTTTTCAGCAGAAATTTAAAGTTGAAAGGTGGCTTCAGTGATTTCAGAGACACAAAGCGGCTTTAAAAAATGGACATCTGACTATATCTTATTTTGTTGTAAATTCAGTGAACCAAATCCATTTATTCTAAAATCCCTTATTTCTAACAGTAAGTGTTGCAAACTCACTGGTTTATAGAATCTTGAAGTGTGTAGAGAAAGGAAGGGTGTTCAAGCACAGATCTAATCTGTTGTCCATACTAGATATCAAATCCTTTCTCTTCCCAAATTAGATGACTGATGATTTTATATGGCAGTCAATATTTGCTAGTAAAAAAAATTAAAATGTATGAATTTATATACAAACAGATATCAAAGAAAGCATGAGGGGATGAACATTGACCCTTTTTAGTGAAGAAAACAAAAGAATTGCTAACTAAAATAATTTAAAAGGCACATTGTCATGATGATGAAGATATACAACTATTAGAACAATACAATGACTAATCTTCAAGGAAGTTCACATTTGCAAAGAAGATTCTTTGATGAAAAAGATTGTTTCATCAAATCAGGGCTGCACAAACATCTACAGCTGTTTTCTCACCTAAATCAAATGTCATCATAGATGATATTTTCATTTTATTTCCCCTGTTCTCCCTATTATTTTGAATGCCTTTATGGTTTCTAGGCAACCATGCTAATACTTCTGTTTTAAAAATCCACTGCGCAGGAATAGTATTCTTAAAAAAGATTGGTGACCTTCCCAGGAAAATATAAAGTTAGAAATAAATGCTAACCAGAAAAGAAGAAAAAACTCAGTTATAATCATGAGTTTTGAATGCTACAGTGCAGAGAATTAAACAATGTGTAGCCTGTAAAACATAATGAGCTCAACAATGTCACAAGAAAGAGGAAGAAGGTACAAGTAAATTTATTTCCAAGAAAGATGCACAAACAAACTCTGGCCAGATCTTTTGGTATTCATGCTCATTACTGATCTGGTGAGGGAATAAGGGGTGCTCATCCAGGAACAACCATTTAAGCCACTTAAGATGAGGAATGGTAAGAGTGGAATGCTTAGCCTGGGTAAGAGAAGATCAATCAGGTAAAATGATCTGTTTGCAAATTTGCATAAGGCTGTAATGAAAGAGAAATTACGTTTCCTTGTATTTATTCTTCAGAAAATAGAATAATGATCATTAGGTATAAGTTAGAAGTGGGATAGTTTTGGCTTAATAAAATTTTCTAACATTTAGTATTGGCTGCAGGGAATTAGACTAACTCAAAAGTAGCAAAATCTCTAACTATAAATGTTTAAATAAGATGGCCATCATTATGTATCCCACTGTATACCAACATCCCTTCTTGGATGTCTAATAAGCACCTTAAATTTAACATGCCCCAAACAAGCTCTGAATCTTTCCAATCTGCTCTTCTTCCTACTTTTCCAATCTTAGTGGTAATTGTTCAGGCTGAAAATTGAAAAATCATCCATATCTCTTCCCTTCTTTTTCTTACCTTTCATATCCAATACAACAGCAAATCCTACAGTTTAACATGCATGTTAAATGCAGATTATTTCACCACTTCTCTCCAGTTCTCATCACTTTCACCCAATAAAACGCCATATAGCTACTATCATCCCTTGCTTGGGTTGTTGTGATGGCTTCTTAATGGTATTCCTGCTTCTACATGTGACCTTTGAAGCTGATTCTCTTCAGACCAGCCAAGGAAATCTTTAAAAAATATATCTGATCATGCCAGTCCTTTGTTCCTAACCCTCTAATAACATTCCATGTCACCTAGAATAAAACCCATAATTTTTACCATGTCTTCAAATAAAGCTACCTGCTCTTTCATGTCTGGGTAACTTCACCTTCTACCCCTCTTCTCTTCCAATCTGTTCCCAACTCAGACCACATTCTTGGTATAGTCTTTGTCCTCATTGTGCCTTCCGCTTGGAGTGTCTGTTCCCAGTTATCTGCATTTCAGTTAAAGCTCTGCTCAAATATTAGCTGATCAAAAAGACCTTCCCTGCATCCTCTTTTTATCATAGTTCTGTCACTACTCATCACCTCTATTTCGTCTTCACAGTGTCACCAACTTGTTATACTTTTGTTTATTTGTTTAGCATCTGAATCTCATGACTGGAATATAAATTTCATGATTCTTTTTATTGACTATCCACAGACCTAAAAAACGCTGTCGCATAAAAGATTCCCCCAAAATATTTTTTTGATAAATGTTGTGGGAAGTATTTCAGCATGCGATTAAAATACAAAATTTAATAAAGTTCCTCCTAAATCTGCTTTGTTTATTCTTCAAATTGGTTATCATTTGAAAATTAACTTGGGTGTTCTTTTATTCTTAATTTTTTCTGGATATACTTACTCTTCCTATTCCAAAACCCCAATGTTTCTCATGAAGCTCATTAATTTTATTGAAAATGTTTATAATGTACGAGGTTGTTATGTTACAAAATATTAGATTTTTTCACAACCCCTGTCATTACCCTTTTCACCATCTGACTCTTCCTGAGAAACGTTTTGAGCACAATTATAAGAAAGTTATAATGACTCTTTAGCAAGCAACTTTACTAGTAGGATTGTCACTCAAAACCATTTGTTACAGTAGTTTTAACTCAACAAAAAAAAAATGTCATTATTATCCCTCCAAGTTTTTACTACAGAGGATATATAAGACTAGTTTTTGTTTTCGAAGTTAACAATTTCTCCCATCGGCTTATGAAGGCTCCTGTTTCAGGAGGATCCCTAAAACCAGTGAAACAAATTTTTCATATAGATCAGCAAGTTGTTTTCCAGATAACTAAAAGTAGAAGTCGTATTGTTTGCATTGTATTTTTAAAGCCCACATGACCTAAAGATAAGGAAATGGCAGATAATAAAGTAGTTAAGTATTGCTAAGTGGTACCATAGATTTAGTCACCCATTTTTTTAATTCATATTCATTATAAATAAATAAATATAAATAATCGACTATGGACCACAAAAATTCCTGGTGATACAGTGACTTAAAAAAGCTCAGAGTATCTCTGGGAGACACATAAATGGATCCAACACATTGTGTTTTTTTTTTTTTAAAGATTTTATTTATTTATTTGACAGAGACACAGCGAAAGAGGGAACACAAGCAGAGGGAGTGGGAGAGGGAGAAACAGGCTTCCCACAGAGCAGGGAGCCCGAAGCGGGGCTTGATCCCAGGACCCTGGGATCATGACCTGAGCCGAAGGCAGATGCTTAACGACTGAGCCACCCAGGCGCCCCTAACACATTGTGTTTTATGCCATGGTTATAGTGAGCACAGGCTGTTGGGAATGAATGAGGTCATTTTTCTCTAATGACTTAAAATTCATGCTGATTTTTCAGCTCCATTAGGGAGATTAAACTCTACTTGTTTATAAGCAGGATGCAAAAAAAAAATTATTATTTGGAAGATGGCAGCTACTGTATATATAGTGCATAATTTGGGTCTGGAGATGTGCTATTTTCTGATCACAATAGAAATAACTTCAGGTAACGTAATTAACCAGTAACCGATGATTTCACATTGATGTATTGCCAACTTGGTAACTTACCCTTTTGTTTCTCTGGTAGTAGTAAAATATCAGGAGTGAAATAAGTTAAATGAGACAATGTGGTTTAGTAGATTGAGAAATTAACTTTACTTCAGGAGACTTGAGTACCAATTCCAGCTTTACCACTAATTTGCCAACGATCCTTGGGTTGTCCGATCTTCATTTGATTAATGAAAGGGCTGGACAAAATAATCTCCAAGTGAGCTCAGAGCCCATGTACTGTTCTAAAATATGACATTCAAAGTAAAATGAGTATAAATAACTTAAAAGGACCTTCACTGGTTTCACTTAGACCTACTTTCAACGAAAAGCACAAATTTCAACTGCAATCTGTTTCAAACTCTAGTCAGTGCTGTCTAAAAGAACTTTCTGTGATGATGGAAATGTTCTTTATGTGCACTGTTCAATGTAACCACTAGCCACATTTGGCTATTGAGAACTTGAAATGAGGCTAGAGCAACAGAGGAACCAATTTCTAAATAGTATTAATTTTAATTAATTTAAATGTAAATAGTCATGTGAGGCTAGTGACTAGCTTGTTGGGCAGCACATCTAAAGCTACTATGCACTGTTAGTACAAAAAGATCTTAGAATATTGTAAGTTTAAAGCAAAAAATTGCTCATTGGATCTGCTCTTAGATGTTCTGTTCTGCATTTCCACTTTAATGAAACACAATCATTTGTAGAGATGGACTACTAATGAAAACCAGAGTGCTAGTAAAAGAAAAGCATTGAGAGCACATTGTATGTAATGGAAATTATCATCCACCAATGCTATGCTTTTGTCCTATGCTTTCAATGACATTTATATAAACTGGAAAGGATCATTTCTTTCATTAACCTTTTAAGTCAGTAGAGTAATACTTTTAAAGGTGTTCCACTCATTTTTTCTTGAACATGCAGAAATGTCATTATAGCTTAAATTTAGGAAGGTATTTTAAAGGGCATGAGATTAGTGTATCTTTCATTTCTGTTTGGGTAATCATGTATTCTATATTTCAGAATTTTAATTTATATTTATTAATTTTTAATAAATTTATTATAATATAAATTATAAATTAATTTTAATTTAATAAATACACATAAAATAAAATCAACTTTGAATAAATAAGTTAAAAATGATTCCATATTTCAAAAATATGACAATATCATGGAGATTTATCAGTAGCTTTGAAAGAAATAAAAATTAATTTTTCCTAAGAGACAATTATACACTTAATAAATGAGTAATAAATTATGAATACAAATACCTAATATTATTGAATCTGTAACCAAACTTCTATTTTCATTTTTTTTTTTTGCAAGAGTATTGTTTATGCTTTAATTCTGAGATATATGGCTGGGCTTTAATTCAATAGAGGAGAAAAATAAACATGAACATTAAATGTACAGAGTTGCCTATAATGAGAAAAATTAGAATAATTAATAAATGTTATTACAATAAGTATAAATAAATATAAATAACTAATAAAGATAAATAATAAATAAAATTGATCAGCTACACTTATATGACCAATACAATGGTTAGGATTCAAAATATATAAAAATGAGATTCTTATAAAGATTACGTATTTTTTTTCATCCATCAACAAATATTTACTGAATGCCTAACTTGTGCCTGGTATTCTAAAAGTATAGAGAAAAACATCATAGTTCCTTCCTTCAAGAAGTTCACAAGTTAATGAAGAGACGAAAAGGAATTTTTCAATAACATGCCATTGCGATATTTCCTGTGCTCTAGGTTATACAAAGAGTTTCATGAATAGCTGCTGTGACAATCAGGAAACTTGAGGGGATTCAAACATAAAACTAGTTTCCCTCTTTGGATATTTGCTGAATCCTGGTGTTACTACAGTGTTAAGGAACTAGGCCAATTGTTTCTAAAAGGCAGAGTGAGGGGCATCTGGGTGGCTCAGTCCATTGAGCTGCCACTTTTGATTTTGGCTCAGGTCATGCCCTGAGGAGGATTCTGTGCTCAGCAGGGAGTCTGCTGGAGATTTTTTCTCTCTCTACCTCTGCCCCTTCCCCCACTTGTGCTCTCTCTAAATACATACATACATACACAAAACCTTTAAAAGTCACAGTGAGAATTCCTGCAAGGACTTGAAATGATTAGGAAAAAGAATGGTTGGCAATCAGGGCATTTACCAGATTTTGAGGATAGGAATGCCAGAGAGCTAGATCTTGCACATTCTACCAGGAAGTTAGCTAGAGAGGGTCTGGACTCCCCTCAAATGTGCTTAATCCCTGAGGGTCAGGGATTAAGCATGGTAGAGCGAGTGTTACTGACATTACAATTTAGCTCTGACCCATGTCAATTTCCTATTAGATTGAGAGGTTGATTGAGGCGGTCAACCTGTCACCCTATCTGTATAACATAAAAAAAAGGGAACCCTGTCTGATAGAAGATATTACTTACCGCCTCTACTTCATTTATACATAATGTTTAGTATTCAGTAGAACTTTACCAGATATGTGAAGATGAAAGTAAATAAGACCAATAATCAAGAGGAAAGGCACATAATGGTTGTAGACTCACAACTGATGCAGATAGTGACATTAGCAGACAGGGGCTTTTAAATGACTATGATAAATTATGTTAAAGAAAATTGAGGGAAAGAGGGACAAAACAGAAGAAAGGATGAAGGATTTTAATAGAAATCTGGAATTTATAAAAATGAATTATATGACCATTCTAAAACTAAAACATTATTTAATACTGAGAATTCAGTATATGTATTTAAATGCAGACTGGACAAAAGAAAAGACAGGACTAGTGAATTCAAAGACAGGTCAATAGAAAATAACCTAAACTGGGAAAACTTATATTTTTATTTGTCTTATTCTGGAATAATAGAAAATGATGTTAAGGAAAATGGGGGAAAAGGAGAAGGAAAGAAATATAGCAGATTCCAGCAAGTTAAAGTGAATTCATTAAGACTACAAGGATCCTCTATATGAAAAGGAATGAATCTTAGACCCTGTCCCCAGAGAGACAGAATAAACCTCAGTATAGACTAGCCAACTAAATCGTAGAAAAGATAGCACAGACTAGGTATTTTATTCAGTGAAGACAGGGCTTTGTAGCAGCTGATAGGGGCTTTTCCATATGCATTGTACTCAGAAGGCAGACATGCATGTAGGAATATGTACCCTTCAGACTGGAGCTCAGAAGAGAAAACAGTCTTAGAAGCAATGGGAAAGCACATAAGAAGTCAGCAGCAATAATGGATCATGTAAAAGGCCTGGGCAGAGCTATCCATATTCAGTATAAGATTTAAAAATGACCACGGGAAATAGATAAATATACTAAATATAGTAACACTTTTACAAAGGAAGAAAAGAAAGACAAAAGCAAAAAGTTTAAAAGGAGAAAAGGAAAGGCAAGGCAAGGCAGAGAGAAGAAAGAAAAGAAGAAAGCCAGTATGGTAAAGGTTGGTATAGCAATAAAAGAAATAAGATTAAGAACAGAAAAAAATACTCCATCCTCCTATCAGAAGGCTATTTAATAACAAAATGAATTGCCCTTCAAAAACAGAATAGGAGCTCAAAGATGAAGTGAAAGAATAAGAGAATGACATGAGAACAGAGAAAATACATGGATTCATCATCATTTGAAAAGGAAAAATTATTTCTAAGCAAGTAATAGAATGAACACAGCTGAAAATCAAATAAATGATATAGAGGAAAAATTTATAAAAATTAAAGTGAATGCAGAAAAAATAAAATGAAACTAGGAATAGAAAGACAACAAATACGGAATCCATAAACGGATGATTCAGTAAAATGTCAATTGGTGAACTGAGAGAAACACAGCACATAGAAAGAAAAAAAAATATTCAAAGATATCAAACATAGAATGGCAAAAGGCTAAGGAAATCCGAGACAATCTTAAAGAAGACCAACATAGACGTGCTTGCTATACTAGGTACTAAGAATTATTATAAATATACCATACCATAATTAAGCTGTGGAGAGAGAGAAAGAGAAAGTCCATGTTGTCATGAAGATTAAAAACAGACAACGGAACAGAAGGAAAAGTTAAGAATATATATAATGGTTTTTTCCAAAATTGTGAAATGGCATTCAGAGAACTGGTAAACCAGTCAGGTAAATGATCAGTTCAGGGGAATTATATATGTGAAAGATGAGGCTAAAAAAATAAAGCTTTTTAGAAAATAACTGCGTGAACTTTACATACACTTCTTTCCTGAAGACATCAAAAGCATTAGTTAAAAAATGATTTCTAAATTAACAACATTAATAAAAGAATCCCTCCTCAATAAGAGATTATAAAGTAAGAAGCAAGGCAGGCCACAATAAGGAAATGTTGGTGCAGGAAGTTTTACCAGCAATGGTGAGAGATACAATGTGTGCTACACACACAACAGAGAAAGAGACAGGCTACCCAGTGGGAAAATGGAGGAGACTTGATTAGGAACTTTGTTCAAAAGGAAGAAAACAAGATGGCTAAAAAGAAAAAAGATGACAGGTTCTCAATCTAACTAATAACCAGGGAAATGCATTTAAAATCACAATGGGATACCACTACACATCTGCCAGAATGGATAAAATTAAGTCTAACAGTATCAAATATTTGGGAGGATGTGGAGCAGGGAGAATGTGCATATACTACTGGGAATATAAATTGATACAGCTGCTTTGGAAAACTGTCATTGTCTAGTAAAGTTAAAAAACATATTACTCATGACTCAGATAACCACTCTGAAATATATACCCTGCAGATAGGCATGTACATTTACACTAGAAGACATGAACAGGAATGTTTAGAGGCGGCTTTGTCATAATATGCTCAAATTGGATACAACTCATATCCTTTAAGAGTAGAATAGTTAAGCTGGAATATCATAAAATGACATATTTAATACAGCTGTGAAAAATGAGTGAATATTAATATAACACTAAGTCAAGAAGCACAAAGGTCAAAAGGAGGTAAAACTAAACAATAATGTTTAGGGATTAATGTGATGATGATAAAATTATAAAGAAATCAAAGACAGAATTATCACTGAAATCATAATTTTGTTTTACTTTAGCAGAAGGGAAGGATTTTTGATTGAAAAGGACATACTTGTTTGTTCTAGGATGTTGTCATTTACTCTTTCTTAGCTTAGATAATTGAAAGGACTCAGAGGACTCCAGGGTGTGCACACAAATCAGCCTTTAATGAAGGTAAGCATATAGTGCAGTATGACAGGAAAGCATGTGTAATCATCAAGGTACTAGACTTCCAAGCATAGCTCGTAGAATCCCTTCTTAGCACAGGATTCACTTTGTTTTTGAAGTATGAAGTACCAAATTAGGTGCAAGAAATAAGAGTTTCATGAGAAACCATGTAAAACCAAAATTTTGTAATTGGGTCTTTAAAAAAATTTTTTTCCTATTATTTTTATTTTTTAAATTTAAATTTAAATTCTTATTTACTTTTATATTAGTTTCAGATATACAACATAATGGTTTGATATTTGTATATGTTGCAAAATGATCACCACAGTGTTCTTTTTAACATCTATCACCATACATAGGTACAAATTTTTTTCTTGTGATGAGAACTTTTAAGATTTACTCTATTACCAATTTTATTATTATTATTTTTAAATTTGAGTATAGTTGGGAACACAATGTTACATTAGTCTCAAGTGTACAACATAATGATTCCATTAGTTTATACATTATGTTCTGTTAACCCCAAGTGTGGCTACTATCTGTCCTGATACCTCACTATTACAGCATCATTGACTATGATCCCTATGCTGTGCCTTTTATTTCCATGATTTATTCATTTCATAACTGAAGCCTGTACCTCCCACTCTTCTTCACCCATTGTGCCCATCTCCCTACCCTCTCCCTCTCTGGCAGCCATCCATTTGTTGTCTGTATTTATAGGTCTGATTCTGCTTTTTGTTTGCTTATTCATTTGTTTTTTACTATTGTTGTTTGGTTTGGGTTTTTTTGTTTGTTTGTTTTTTAGATCCCACTTACTATTGAAATCATGTAGTATTTGTCTTTCTCAGTCTGACTTAATTCACTCAGCCTAATACTCTCTAGGTCCACCCATGTTGTCTCAAATGGCACTATCTTCTATCTCATACTTTTTATGGCTGTGTAATATTTCTGTGTGTGTGTGTGTGTGTTTGTGTGTGTGTGTTTGTGTGTATACAGAGTTGGGTCTTTTATACTCTGCTGATTATGTGACAAATCTAGGCCATGCAACTGGTTAAACCAGGTGAAACTATGGATCCACAGAGCCCTAAACAATGTGAACAAGCCATCTCAGGTTCCAGGGAGTTTCTGATTTCAAATGACACATATATACCTCTAGCTATCCCATTTCATTCTTATTGTAGCCACATGTCAGTACTAAACTTCTAGATGTCTTCAAAGATAAGAATATAGCTGTTTCACCTAGCTGTAACTCTGTCTTGCACAGGTTGTGGTTATATGAGTATGTACTTAGACTCCACATATATATTATATATACTTTTTATAATTAATAGATTATTTTTAGAATAGTTTTAGGTTTATAAGAAATTGAACAAAAAGTACAGTAAGTTCCCATATATCCCCACTCCCCTGATCCCAACTTCCTCTACTATTAACATCTCGCATTAGAATTGTACATTTGTTACAATTGGCTATCCAGTAGTGGTACATTATTATTAACTAAAATCCATAGTTTACTTTAGGGTTCAGTCTATGTGTTGTACATTCAATGGATTTGACAAATACATAATGTCATGTATCTGTCATTGTAGTATCATACAGAATAGCGTAACTTCCATAAAAATCCTGTATGTTCTACCTGTTCATTCTTCGCCCCATCTCCCCGAACTTGTGTCAACCACTTATCTGCTTACTGTCTCTAGTTTTGCCTTTTCCAGAATGTCATATAGTTGGAATCAAACAATATGAGGCCTTTTAAGACTGGCTTCTTTACTGAGCAATATGCTTTAGTTGCCTCCATATCTTTTTATGTTTTTTTTTAAAATTAACTTATGTTTTTTAAGGGCATTTTAAATTGCTTCCAGTTTTTGTCAATTATGGATTAAGCTGCTATAGACATTCATGTGCAAATTTTTATGTGAACATAACTTTTTAACTTATTTGGGGAAATATCTATTAGCATATTTGCTGGATTATATGTATAGTTTTATAAGAAACTGCCAAACTGTCTTTCAAAGTTGCTGTACCATTTTGGATCCCCACCATCCATACATGAAAGTTCCTGTGGCTCCATGTCCTTGCCAGCACTTGATAACGTCAGCTTTTAAAAATTTTTTACCCATTCTAATTGGTATATAGTAGTATCTCACTGTTTTGTTTTGTTTTGTTTTAATTTGAGTATAGTTGGCATACAATGTTGCATTACTTTCAGGTGTACAACATAATGATTCAACAAATTTATATATTATGCTATGTTCACTACTAGCGTAGCTAACATCTGTCCTGCTACATCACTATTATAATATCTTTGACTATTTCTTTACGCTGTGTCTTTTATTCCCTTGACTTATTTATTCCAATACTGGAAGCTTTTTTCTCATTGCTATTTTAAATTATAATTTTCTAGTAACTTGAGAGGATAAGCACCTTTTCATAAGATTAGCAACCACCTGGATGGATGGATAGATAGAAGGATAGATAGGTAGATAGATAGGTAGACAGTAGGTAGATAGGTAGATAGATTTTTTTGGTGAGATATCTGTTCAGATAATTTGTTTACTTTTTGATTGGGTTTTCTGTTTTCTTATTATTGAATTTTAATAGTTCTTTGTGTATTTTGGATACAAGTCCTTTATCAGATATATGTTTTACAAATATTTTCTCCCAGCATGTGGCTGGTCTGTTCATTTTCTTAACAGTGTATTTCACAGAGCAGAAGTTTTTTGTTTTCTTTTTGTTTCTCTTTTGTTTTACCAGAGAACAGCATGTTTTATTCATTTTTGGAAACACCTGCTTTTGATTTTATTTTATATTCTATTTTTTAAATTTAATTTTATTATGTTATGTTAGTCACCATACAGTCATCATTAGTTTTTGATGCAGTGATCCATGATTCATTGTTCACGTATAACACCCAGTGCTCCATGCAGTACATGCCCTCCTTAATACCCATCACAGGGCTAACCCATCCCCCCACTCCCTTCCCCTCTAAAACTCTCAGTTTGTTTCTCTGAGTCCGTAGTCTCTCATGGTTCGTCTCCCCCTCTGATTTCCCCTCCTTCATTTTTCCCTTCCTTTGCCTAATGTTCCATGAAAAAGTGAAACCATATGATAATTGACTTTCTCTGCTTGACTTATTTCACTTAGCATAATCTCCTCCAGTCCCACCCATGTTGATGTAAAAGTTGGGTATTCATCCTTTCTGATGGCTGAGTGATATTCCATTGTATATATGGACCACATCTTCTTTATCCATTCATCTGTTGAAGGGCATCTCGGCTCTTTCCACAGTTTGGCTATTGCGGACATTGCTGCTATGAACATTGGGGTGCATATGGCCCTTCTTTTCACTACATCTGTGTCTTTGGGGTAAATACCCAGGAGTGCAATTGCTGGGTCATAGGGTAGCTCTATT
>NC_138381.1:46829918-46851020 GCF_054177405.1 Leptonychotes weddellii | reverse complement strand
TTTAGAGGGGAGGGGGGAGGGGGGATTGGTTAGCCCTTTGATGGGTATTAAGGAGGGCATGTACTGCATGGAGCACTGGGTGTTACACGAAAACAATGGGATCGTGGATCACCGCATCAAAAACCAATGATGTATTGTATGGTGACTAACATAACATAATTAAAAAAAAAAAAGAAAGAATGAGAGTGAGGACTCCTGAGCACTTTTTGTGTTAGAATAGATTATCCCTGTTGAAGATATGGAAAATGAGAAATGGTGGGGTGAAGTTAATCTATACTTTTTTATATGCATTATATTCATGATTTTTTAAAGTTTGACAAAAGTTGCTGATGCTTTAAAGACCATGCTATGTTCTCAGAAAAATCGTTATAGGACAATATATTCTGAGTCACATCTTGGTTAAATTATTGAACTTGAAGGAGAAAGAAATTATTCTTTATACCTTCATGCAGTAAGCAATTATATGACCAAAGGGGAAGAAATGTAGGCAGGCCTCAGGATTTTTCCACAACCATATTCAAAGATATACCACAATGGAATGATGTCTACACATTTGTGAGACAAAATGTAATCCAAGACTATTATACTTAGTCAAGGTGTCATTCAAATTCAGACATTCTTAAGCATGGGAAAATTTAGAGCCTAAAATGTTCATGTGCATGTCCTATTAAGGAATATATTTTGGGGTGCCTGGGTGGCTCATTCAGTTGAGCATCCGACTCTCGGTTTCAGCTCAGGTCATGATCTCAGGGTGGTGAGATTGAGCTCTGAATGGGGCTCTGCACTCAGGGGAGAGTCTGCTTGAGAGTCTCTCTTTTTCTCCCTCTGCCCCTCCTCTCTGCTCTCTCTCTCTCAAATGAATAAATAAATCTTAAAAAAAGAAATATATTTGATGATGATCTCTATCTAGTAAAAAGATGAATCAAAATAGTCAATGAATGTAAGAGCCATGGTGAATTGCTTTGATGTTGAGCAAAGGAATCATTCAAATATCAAATTAAGATAAGCACAATGGGTATTATGGCTACAAAAGAGAATGTAACTGTCATAAACACTGATAATATTAAATAATAATAAAACTGACAATAAGAAGAGGAGCAAGAGAGAAATATGACCATAATAATATCCTCAGGATTTCATATCACTGATTCAGTCAATGGTGCCCCAAGCATTTTCTTACCCTGCAATTGGAGAAGTGGCAGAAAATGATTTCTTTTTGAATATCTAGAAATAAATATTTTTCATGGGGTTGGGAAAATTGAAATATAAGTTAGAACAGTATAACAGTTTTTTAGCAAGTGTCCAGGCCAAGAAACCATTTCCATTGGTCATTTTAGAAGAATAAAATAATAATATCTGAGGCTAATAGATTCATTAAAGAGAATGTAACTAATGGCAATGAAATTTATATGTGAATTCTTTGCAGAAGGAGAACATTTGGGAAATTAAATTATTAGGGAAATAACTCACTACATTTAAAGTGAGGTGATCAATATGCATAGGTATGAATTTTTTAATTCATTAATCTGATTTATTGAGACTTTCATGTGCCAAATTATTGTGGAACCAAGACACAGAAATGAGCAAGGGAGGTACCACTTCAAGTTTTAAAGAACTAGGGGTCTAGTAGAAGAGATAATGTAGAAAGATTGTAGAATTAATACATTAGTTAAGAGAAATAAGTTAATTACACACACACACACACACACACACAGTACAGAGTCTTATGGAAAGAACAGGGAATACTTCCTTGATGTAGTGTCACTTCAGCTGAAATCAAATTGATGAGCCCAAACTGGCCATATTAGCCAGATTATCACTATCTAGGTGAAATTGTTCTCTAGTTAAAGAGAAAGGCATGGATAAAATGTGTGAGGCAGAAAGGAAGTTGATGTCCTAAAGGAACTGATAGAATCAGATTACCCTAAGATCAAGGCCCAAGGACCTGAAGATGTCCATCACATAAAGGTATGAAAGAGGCTGGGAGCTGGAAAAAGGAATTTGGGGGGGGAAAAAAGCCAGAAAAGGAGTATTAAAAAAAAATACTGTCAGAAAAGCCACAGAAGGAAATATTTTAACACAGAAGGGTGATCAATTTGGTTAACTCTGTTGAATGCATTTGAGATGTAAGTGAGAAAAATAAAAGGCTCTTTGGATTTTCTTACATACAGGCCATTGTTGACTTAGGAAGAGAAAATTAGTCTATCAGTGGGAACAGACATTGTTTGGAGAAGGGAGTAAGAAAGAAGAGACAAGAGAGAGCATTTGGGCAGTAGCAATTCAGAATGTGCTATTGAATATCCTCAATATAAAGGGCAGGCATCCTCTGGCTAGCTCTTAATTCCAGCTACTCTTGTGACCACCAGCCCTACAGAAGAGCATCTCACCTCACTGGTGCTGCATGACTTGCCTTCTGGCCTGCACTCCTGGGAGTGTAACGGGGTTTACACCCTACAAAGCAACCTTTGATCAGTGTAGGGAAAGAACTAGGGATCAGTTTGTCTCCTTCTATCCTTCAGGCAGATAATTCCAATAATTAATAATTTCAACAGCCTCTCAGAAAGTTCCTCAATTACTGGGTAATTAAGCTTCCCTTACCCATGGCAATGACCATCTTTATAATGTACACGCGACACTTCTTATTCTGCTTCACTTTTACTATTTACACCATCTCCTGTTCCTTAGGATCACTTCCCTAAATTCCCTGCCAGCATGGAAGGCTTTGTCTCAGGTTTTTGTGAGAATATCAGTTTCTAACTCACTTGGCTATAAATACGTAGGTTTTGGATTGCTGGGCTATATAGTAAATGTACATTTAACTTTATAAATATATGCCTGCCAAACTAACTGTCTTTCAGAATGGCTGTACTATTTTGCATCCTCACCGGTAATGAATGAAATAGCAAAAGTATATGAACAGATAATAGAGATTGCCAAGTGTTGCTGATGAAGAAGTGGTTGATGAAAAAGGGGCCGCACTATGAAACTTTTAAAGTGATAAAACCGTTCTGTATGACATTGATAGCCAATACATGACACTATGCATTTGTCAAAATCCATAATGTACATCAAAATTGTGAACTTTACTGCATGCAGATTAAAATCAGTCAGGCTGTTGGGGATTCAATGGATAGAATAAAGACAATGACAGTGAATCTGACTATATGACAAATGGATAGCATAACCTTATTGAAGAAGGTGTGGAAAATAGGCACTATGTTTTGATGGGATATTGCAATGCTAAACACAAAAAGAACTCTACATAAATACTATACTCTAGTTGTTAAACCTGTTTCTCATAGGACTGTGGGTTAGTAATTCTGAAACTACATTACATATATACTAGAGCTGAATGAAAAAAGTGACTGATAGTGGGAACCAGGTTCTCAGTATTATAGAAAAAAGTTGCAACTAAGTATGGGGGGAAGACTAGAATGAACCTGTGGTGCTGAATTATGACAACATCACAATGAGCCACAATCATGCCAAGGTATATGTAGACAGATATATACAGAAATAATTGTAGATATGTATGTATATGTGGATGAGTATACATGTATACATTTGCTAGCTGATGGGTCTAGAAGCAGGTTACCTCATACCGAGTGCCCAGATCTTGGCTTCTTAATACTCTTCTTCAATAAATGGCACCAGGGATCCTTAAAGAGATGGCTGATTCTCAGAACACAAAATGAGCCTAGAATATAGTGTAGTGGCAAAAAGTCAGGAAGTGCTACAAGAAATGATAGGTGCTTATCAAAAAAACATAGGATATAACATGAAGGAGGCTCCCAATAGTCAGAGCTGAGACAATTTGGGCAATAAAATAAATCAATGTTAGCTCCATAACAAAGGTAGATAAACATATTACAAGAAAACTATAGATCAATACTCCTCATGAACAGACACAAAAATACTTAAAAAGTTCTTCAAAATAAGTCCTGAAACATATAAAAAGGATTCTACATCATGATTAAGTAGTTATTATCATAGGAATACATAGTTGGTTTAAAATTGGAAAATTAATTAATATAGTGTACCATATCAATAGAACAAAGGACAAAGCAATATAATCATCTTAGTAGATTCAACAAAGCATATGACAAAATCCAACACTATGCTAAATCGTAATATCTTTATTGCTTTAATTATAATGACATTATTTCATCATTAAACATTTTACTGGTACTTTGAGATATGTAACATATAACTAGATGGATAACATATGGATTGATAATATGAGGATAAAATAGATAACACAGTATTTATAGATAGATGATAGATAGAAAGGTAGATAACCTAAAGTATGCACTATATAAAATATGAAATAAGAAATAATCTTCCTGGGGGCACCTGGGTGGCTCAGTTCGGTGAAGTGTCTGTTCAGCTCAGGTCACAATCTCAGGGTCCTGAGATTGAGCCCTGTATGGGGCTCCCTGCTCAGCAAGGAGTCTGCTTCTCTCTCTCCCTCTTCCCCTCCCTCCTGCTTGTATTCACACTCTCTCTCTCTCTCTCAAATAAATAAATAAAATCTTTAAAAAATTTTTAAAAAATGGGTTGAGTTCAGAAAAAAAGAAATGGTCTTCTTGTTTCATCACTTTTGAGATGATCACGTGTTCATTTCCCTTGACCAATTAATAAGAAATACTGCCTAATTCATAATTTTAAATCATCCTTGAATTTTGAGGTGGAATTCATTTTAATTTAATTTCTCATTTTAAAGTACTGTCAAATTTTATTAATTAATATTTTGTTTAATATTTTATAACATTTTGAAATGAAGCTGGACTATTGCTCTCTTTATTAGGTTTTAGTATCAATATCATTTTTCTCTTTTTAAATTTAACACAATGCTGAGCATGATATTAGTAAATTTCTTTTTTTAAGATTTATTTATTTTACAGAAAGCGAGAGAGAGAAAGCATGCCTGCGAGGTGGGGGAGGGCAAAGGGAAAGTGAGAGAGAGAATCTTCAAGCATACTCCCCACTGAGCGTGGAACCTGACATGGGGCTCTATCCCATGACCCATGAGATCAGGACCTGAGCTGAAACCAAGAGTCAGTCAGCCTCCCAGGCACCCTGATATTGGTAAATTTCTGTTGCATTTAAGAAAGAATTGATTTGTAAATATATCTCTGCCTGGCTTGATTTTTTTCAGCTCCAGGGTCAGAAGAGGATCAGTTCATAACATTCTCAGTTTCTTCCTTCTCTCACTGATTTGCTTAAGATTTCTAACTTCTTTGATACAAATTTTATTTACATATTTTCCTTAAAACTCATCTGTTTCATTCTTATTCTCAGATATATTTCCATATAATTTGGCAAAATAATATCACAGACCTATCTTTTCTGTATGTATTCTAAGTATTTCATATACTAGAAACAATTTTTATAAACAGGGTGTTATTGATATTAGTGTTTAAATATGTTTGTTGGCCATAATATCTTGGAAAGCTATTTATAAAAACATCCTTCAAGGAATTCTTATTCTGAATTCTAAACAATGGACTTATAAATAAGAGTTTAATATCCAATGTTCCCATACGTTTGATATTTCTTGACAGAAAAATAAAGAAATAAACAAACTTAATAAATTATATTTACAGATTTTTGTTTTCTGAAATTTTCCATTTTGCCTTCTCTGTTTTATTTGCTAAATTGCTAAGATTCTATGTTCTTTTCTCAGTTCCCATTGATCATTTGCTCTTCTATTTTCCTTAGAAACCAGTTCTTTAGCAAATCACTAGAAATTTTTAACTTTCTTTTTTTTTTTAAAGATTTTTTTTTTTTATTTGAGAGAAAGAGTGAGAGAGAGAGAGAGCACAAGAGGGGGGAGCGGGAGAGGGAGAAGCAGACTCCCTGCCGAGCAGGGAGCCCGATGCAGGACTCGATCCCGGGACTCCAGGATCATGACCTGAGCCAAAGGCAGTCGCTTAACCAACTGAGCCACCCAGGAGCCTGAAATTTTTAACTTTCTATTCCTTGACTAAATCTAATTCTTGATTTCCCAAAGCAAGGAATTTTTCCTTGTTTGTTCACAAATTCTCTTTTCTGAAGTAGAGCCCTTTTAAATAGAAGTAGGTTCCTTGGGCCATCTTTACAACTTTTTAGATACTGGGATTATTGGATTCTAGATGGTATAATATATCAGTACTTGATCTCTACACTTACTAATTGTGGGTCCTGAACACCTGCCTTCCAGATGCTAGAGCATTTCTAGCTTTGAGGTAAAATAAACAAGTGTACAAATAATATTATATGCACACACAGAAAAGAGCATAAAATATATGTAAATTTTCAGCCCCTATATCATTTTCTCCAGAGTATATTTGGTGCCCTGAAACTTGTATCTGGTGGCTATGGGTCTTGGTCCTACTGAACTTCCACATACATTCTATTGGCCAAACAAGTTACACAGCAATGTATAACTTCAAGGGGATGAAGGAGAACAAAACTGTGATGTGCCCAGAAGGAAGAGATTTATTTATTGGTGAATAGCACTAGTGAATACCAGAATAAGCATTATCCATTATAGTTCAATGAATTTATCTTCATTTTTTCTAACTATGACAGCATAGTATTCAGAGTTGAAAGATGTCTTAAGGTTATTATAAATTTCCCTCATTTTACAAATTAGTGAATTGGGTTATAGAGTCATTTTGTGACTTGCCCAAGGTCATGTGGAAGGGTTTGGGGCTAAATCACTGTCCTTTTGATACTCAGACTGGCATATCACACCATGTGGTATATCTAGAAGGTTGTAAATGCTATTCAAGGACCCTCTAATCACAGGACCTCTGCAAAAAAAAAAAAAATGATGTCTTAGATCTGTCTGTTGGCAACAGGTCCTTTTTAAGATGTTTGCTTAAAAATTCTAATCTTCAGTTTAAGAAAGTAATTTATTCATGGGAAATCTTCACAAGAGGAAACCAAATATAAAATAATTGATATAAAGTATGAGGGGAAATACTCTTGATAGAACTACATTTCAAAGTAGCATCCTTAGAAGAGTCTTAAGCAATGCATTTATGGAAAGTGAATCAGATTCTTCTGTTAGGCATTTTGGCATTTGATCTTGTTCACATTTTCCAAAGATGCCACCTAACAAGTAAATCGAGATTATCCTGAGTGTCAGAGAATAATTTAATCCCATGAGGTGCTTTATTACTCTTGAGCAACATGTTATTAATACAACTACTATAAACAAATAGTGAGGATTTGGTTAGTCATCAGAATTTCTATCTGCTTTGCCTTAATCTTCACTTCCTTTATTGTCTTGGACAAACCTGTTACTTCCGTAAGTCTGAACATTAGTGTTTGTTATATATCAAGTGGTGGAACTATATAAGCTCTAAGGTTTCTTTTAATTATAAAGTTCTAAGGCTTTGACTCTTGCTATACACCATGCAAATCAAAAACCAAATAAATATCAACCTATTAAAAAGCCCATTAACACATTATCCATGAGGAGAGAGACCAAGTCAGTTTTTTTTTTTTACCATTGTTTCCCTGGTACCAAGACAAATGCTTGATATATTGTAGGTGCTTATTGAATATTTGTTGAATTAATTAATTCATTAACATGGTAATTGCCACACCTTAATTGAGAAAGCTTGAGGGTAGAACCAAATTCTTCTGACTATATACTACATTCCTTCATTTTATGGCTGGATGGACTAGAATTCAGCAACTATGATGGCATATACTTAATGAAGATTTAACAAATATTAGTATTATCAGAACACAATCCAATTCTGGTAATACATGTACCCTAGAGTGTTGAGATTTTTAATTAATCTAAAAATAACATATATTTGGATCTATATGATGTGCAATGAGCAGGCCACTTTTTTATATTACAAAAAACTCAGAGGTAGAGATCATCAAGGACATCTTATTTGGCCAGAGAGGAAAATGAAGCACTAAGATTTTTAGATACACAAGTCCCTTAATGAAAGGTGTTTGTTAACCACATGGTAGATTTCCAGGATACTAAATTCATTGACAGAGGATTACACTTGTATTCCGTCAGAATTAATGCAATCATATCATTGCTGACATATCCTTGTGGCCCAAGATTATTTTTTTCCCAACATCTCTGTAAATTTAGGGTGCTCTATAGGCCATTAACTCTCAAGTGTTCTCAAATGCTCAAATGTGATCTCCATTCCCAAAATAATAAATCCTGATAGTATTATTTAATTATAACACAACAACCTCATATGTAAAATAATGCTGGATATATGATATAACCATCCCAATGATTATTTTAGCAACCAGCAACAATTTTTTTTCCAAATACATGACTACTAACAAGTAAAGAAGAAAAAAATGTGCCTATTGCTAGTTTAATTTATAAAGAATGTTTGTATTTCCTAAATGGAGGTACAGAGGCTTGAGTTAGTTCTTGCTCCCAGTGATTGCTCTACTTGTGATTTTAAATAATTTCATTTTCTTTTTTTAAAAGATTTTATTTATTTATTTGACAGAGAGAGACACGGCGAGAGAAGGAACACAAGCAAGGGGAGTGGAAGAGGGAGAAGCAGGCCTCCCGCTGAGCAGGGAGCCCAATGCGGGGCTCGATCCCAGGACCCTGGGATCATGACCTGAACCAAAGGCAGACGCTTAATGACTGAACCACACAGGCATCCCCTACTTGCACTTTTCTAGGGAAAGAAGCTTAACCCTCCAAACAGTCCTGCTGTAGACATATAAACATTTTAATGAAATAAGTCTCAAGTTAGCTAAAAGCAATATATTGAGTGCCTGTAAGTAGAATTAACTAAGCAGTAAGGTAATAGTTATTTTTTATTTTGAGGAAAATCACCTTTGGATACTAGCTCATTTTGTGCAAGACAGAAATAAAGATTCTGACTTACATCCCTATTGTCAGAGCACAATTTATAGAGTTGAACAGTTGCACTGATGTGTCTAAAAATTGATTTGTCTTTTTTAAACTATACTGTTCTTTTGTAATAGCTCTATTGAGGTATAATTCACATATCATAAAATTTGTCAATTTAAAGTATACAATTCAAGTGGTTTTACTATATTCATAGAATTATGTAACATTACCACAATCTAATTATCAGCTATTCTCCATTCTCCCTCTCTCTAACCCTTGGCAACCATTAATCTATTTTCTCTATTGCCTATTCTGGACATCTTGCATAAATGGAATCATATAATATGTAGTCTTTTGTAGCTGACTGCTTTCACTGAGCACAATCTTCTCAAGGATCATCCATGTTGTAGCATGCATCAGGACTTCATTTCCTTTTTGTTGTTGAGTAGTATTCCACAGTATGGATGTACCATTTTGTTTATCCATACATCTGTTAACAGACATTTGGGTTGTTTCCACTTTCTGGATATCATGAGTTATAATGCTGTTATGAACATTAATGTGCAAGAGGTCTTAGCCTCAGGAATCAAAAAGAAATATAAGGCATCCTAAGTCGGCAATGAAGAAGTTAACCTCTCATTCTTTGAAGATGACATGATAATGTATGTGGAAAACCCAAAAGACTTCACCCCAAAATTGCTAGAACTCATACAGGAATTCAGCAAAGTGGAAGATATAAAATCAATTCACAGAAATCAGCTGCATTTCTATACACTAACAACAAGACAGAAGAGAGAAATTAAGGAGTTGATCCCATTTACAACTGCACCAAAATCCGTAAGATACCTAGGAATAAACCTAACCAAAGAGGCAAAGGATCTGTACTCAGAAAACTATAGTACACTCATGAAAGAAATTGAGGAAGACACAAAGAAATGGAAAAACGTCCCATGCTCATGGATTGGAAGAAAAATATTGTTAAAATGTCTATGCAACCTAGAGCTATCTACACATTCAATGCAATCCCTATCAAAATAACATCACCTTTTCTCAAAGAAATGGGACAAATAATCCTAAAATTTGTATGTAACCAAAAAAGACCCCGAATAGCCAAAGGAACATTGAAAAAGAAAACCAAAGTTGGTGGCATCACAATTGCGGAATTCAAGCTCTATTAGAAAGCTATAATCAGGGGCACCTGTGTGGTTCAGTGGTTAAGCATCTGCCTTCTGCTCAGGTCATGATCCCAGGGTCCTGGGATGGAGCCCTTCCTCAGGCTCCCAGTTCAGCGGGAAACCTGCTTCTCCCCCTCCCACTCCCCCGCTTATGTTCCCTCTCTCACTGTGTTTCTCTCTGTCAAATAAATAAATAAAATCTTAAAAAAAAAAGCTATAATCATCAAGATAGTATGGTACCGGCACAAGAATAGACACATAGATCAATGGAACAGAATAGAGAACCCAGAAATGGACCCTCAACTCTATGGTCAACTAATCATTGACAAAGCAAGAAAGAATATACAATGCAAAATAGACAGTCTCTTCAATAAATGATGTTGGGGGGGCGCCTGGGTGGCTCAGTCATTAAGCGTCTGCCTTCGGCTCAGGTCATGATCTCAGGGTCCTGGGATCGAGCCCCGCATCGGGCTCCCTGCTCCGTGGGAAGCCTGCTTCTCCCTCTCCCACTCCCCTTGCTTGTGCTCCCTCTCTCACTGTGTCTCTCTCTGTCAAATAAATAAATAAAATCTTTAAAAAAAATAAAATAAATGGTGTTGGGAAAATTGGACAGTCACATGCAGAAGAATGAAACGGGACCATTTCCTTACACCATACACAAAAATAAACTCAATATGGTTGAAAGACCTAAATGTGAGACATGGTCAAAATCCACCAAAAAAAGAGGAGAACACAGGAAAGAACCTCTGTGACCTTGGCCACAGCAACTTCTTGCTAGACACGTCTCCAAAAGCAGGGGAAACAAAGGCAAAAATTAATTTTGGGACTTCATCGAGATAAAAAGCTTTTGCACAGCAAAGGAAACAGTTGACAAAACCAAAAGACAACCGACAGAATAGGAGAAGATATTTGCAAATGTCTTATCAGATAAAGGGCTAGTATCCAAAATCTATAAAGAACTTATCAAACTCAACACCCAAAGAACAAAAAATCCAGTCAAGAAGTGGGCAGAAGACATTAACACACATTTCTCCAAAGAAGACATACAAATGGCCAACAGACACATGAAAAAATGCTCAACATCACTCAGAAGCAGGGAAATACAAATCAAAACCACAATGAGATACCACCTCACACCATTCAGAATGGCTAAAATTAACAAGTCAGGAAATGACAGATGTTGGCGAGGATGCAAAAAAGGGGAACCCTCTCACACTACTGGTGGGAATGCAAGCGGGTGCAGCCACTCTGGAAAACAGTATGGAGGTTCCTCAAAAAGTTAAAAATAGAGCTACCCTACAACCTAGTAATTGCACTACTTGGTATTTACCCCAAAGATACAAAGATACAAATCTGAAGGGGTATGTGCACCCCAGTGTTTCTAACAACAATGTCCACAATAGCCAAACTATAGAAAGAGCCCAGATGTCCATTGACAGATGAATGGATAAAGAAGATGTGGCATATATACAATGGAATATTACTCAGCCATCAAAAAAAAAATGAAATCTTGCCATTTGCAACGATGTGGATGGAACTAGAGGGCATTATGCTAAGTGAAATAAGTCAATCAGAGAAAGACAATTATCATATGATCTCACTCATATGTGGAATTTAAGAAATAAAACAGAGGTTCATAGGGGAAGAGAGGAAAAAATAAAACAATATGAAATCAGAGAGGGAGACAAACCATAAGAGACTCTTAATCATAGGAAACAAACTAAGGGTTGCTGGAGGGGAGGAGGATGGAAGGATGGGATAACTGGTTGATGGACATTAAGGAGGGCACATGATGTAATAAGCCCTGGGTATTATATAAGACTGATGAATCACTGACCTCTACCTCTGAAACTAATAATACATTATATGTTAATTAATTGAATTTAAATTAAAAATAAAGAAAATAATGGCATCAGTGGAAATAGGAAATGTAAGATTAGCACTAGAGTTTTGCTATATTTGGGGCAGAAAGAGATGGTGACCCTGTTAATTTTAAATTTTTGACAGGTCTTTTTTTTTAAAGAGAGAGGGAGAGGGGGTATGGGGCAGAGGGAGAGAGAGAATCTTAAGTAGGCTCCCTGCTCACTGCAGAGCTTGATGTGGGGCTCTACCTCATGGCCCTGAGATCATGACCCTGAGATCTCATGTCTCTGAGATCAAGAGTCAGACATTTAACTGACTGAGCCCCCAGGCGCCCCAATTTTTGATGGTTTTATCACTAGTAGTCATCATTCTTATAACAACAAAAGCCTTTAATTTTAGTTTGAATTTCATATTGCTGTTGTTGCAGTTTTCTTTGCTTAGGTAAATAAGCAGTGCAGAAACTGAATATTTACCAATACATTGTAGTTGCTCTCCTTTAATCATTTTTGTGCAACATTATAATTGATGATATCAGTTAATTTTGTAGAAAAGTTGCAAAAGTGCTTCAAGGGAAGAGAACAACTATTTTGTCCCCAAAATAATACTGATGTCTTACATTTGCATCCTTCTTTATAATCAAAAGGATAATAAATATTAACTCTAAAAAAAAAAAGTGACTGCCAGGTCAGTGGTTCCCAGGGCCAATCTAGGATGGAGGTGGCATGGGATCATTTTCCTGTGGAAAACTAGGCTCCTACACTGGGAACCGATATTCTAGGATAAAGACATGTTTATTCTGGCAGTGAAAGTGGAATGTAGTCTGTCTAAATCCAACTCTGCTCTCCCTAAAGGAAAGGCAACAAGTAGACCCTTGCTTACCATGTACACAGAGTTGACAGTCAGTGTGGAAGATGGGGAAATAGTTCAAAAAGTCTCCTGAGGATATCCACAACAGCTACTAAGATTTCAACCTTGTTCTTCTTTCATAAATATGGTTGGAAAAGCAGAAATACCCAACAGTAAAAAAAGATAACACAAAAGAGAAAAGACCAAGATAAGTAAACTAAAGAACAGAATCTGGAAGAAAAGAGATTAAATACAGGACACAGGAAAGGACTTTGGGATATAGAATCCAACAAAACAGATAGAGGCTCAATGCAGGAAATTCAGTATTCACCTAAAAGGATCACCATACAAACAATTCTGAGAAAATGGAGAAGAGGGAATCATGAAAGAAAGAGCAGTTTACATTTTCCCAATGATGAAGAAAGATAAACCTTCATTATCTGTAGGAATGACAAAAGACACACAACTAAATATCTCCTGGTGAAATATCAGGACCTCAAAGATCAAAAGACTATCTAAAAAGTTCCCTGAGAGGAAACATAAAACACAAAAGTTTGGGGCACCTGGGTGGCTCAGTCGTTAAGTATGATCCCAGGGTCCTGGGTTCGAGCCCCGCCTCGGGCTCCCTGCTCAGCGGGAAGCCTGCTTCTCCCTCTCCCACTCCCCCTGCTGTGTTCCCTCTCTCGTTCTCTCTCTCTGTCAAATAAATAAATAAATAAATCTAACTTAAAAAAAAAAAACCACAACAGTTTGCTTATAAAGAAATTAAGGTCAGACACCCTACAGACCACAAGAAAATGGAATAGGCTTCAACGTTTTGAAGGAAAATAACCTTGAATCTAAAATATATTATCTAGATATGTAATCAGTTATCAATCAAGTGTAAAGACAAAGTGGAAATATTTTTGCAGTATACAAAAACTAGGAAACTTTAATACTATGCATCTTCCTTTTAAAAAAATATTTGAAGAAACAGTCCAGAAAAAAATGAAAAAAAGATTCAGAATAATAAAGGAGAAAGACATTGGATCTAATCAACAGTAGTATTAAATCAGGATTTCAACAAAGAATTGTTGCAGCAGTCCTAAGAATTAAATAATCTAATTTAGAAAAGAAGTGGGGTATAAAAATATTGACAATCAAGCTGATAGTATTCAAATGATAAGATTAGGAAGTCAGAATATGAGTGAGCTGTAAATAATCATATGCTTTATCTTTTTTTTTTTTTAAAGCAATTAGAGTGGTGCCTGGGTGGCTCAGTTGGTTAAGCAACCGATTCATGATTTTGACTCAGGTCATGATCTCATGTGTGGTGAGCTGGAGCCCTGCAAAGGGCTCTGTGCTCAGCAGGGAGTCTGCTTGAGATTCTCTCCCTCTGCCCCTCCCCCCACTTATGCTCACACGTGCTCTCTCTTTCAGATAAATAAATAGATCTTTTTTAAAAAAAGCAATTAGAAATACCAGGAATAAAAAGCAACACATGCATAAGGATTAAGCTATATATGTATGGTATAATTTGGCCATGAAAGAAAATAATACATTTGTACTATAGTCTGAACATTCTCCTTTAAAGGTACAGTGAATATGACATGAAATGACATTTATATAATCATAAATTTTGGTTGGTTTTGAGTTTTAGAATAAACCTATTGCTATAGGTTCAATACAATCCCACAAATTCATTGAAATCTTAATGTCCAAAGTGATGATGTTAAGAGGTGGGGCCTTTGACCAAACTTTCATGAATAAGTTTAATGATCTTATAAGAGAGCCGAGAGAGATGCCTTGCTTTTCCCACTAAGTAAGGACACACTGAGAAGCTGACAGTCTGCAACTCAGAGGATGGCTGGCCTTCACCGGAACCTGACCATCCCAGTACCCTAATCTTGTACCTCCAGCCTCCAAGAAATGTCTGTTGTTTATAAGCCACCCAGTCTGTAGTATTTTGTTACAGCAGACTGAGTGGACAAAACATCTACATTCCATTACTGCATTATTATTATGAAAAAAGGCAATAATGAAATTTGATAACATAAAAACAACATATGTGCTAACAAAAGAGGGGTGGGTACTGGAGAGAAGTATAGATGTACAATTTCTTTACTTGAGATATAATAATTTCTAAAGTTAATGTAATAAGAAATAGTAATTATATTATTTGGAGTTGTAAGTGGAATTGATAGGAGAATTAAAAATTATAAGGTGACTATTTAAACACAGGGGAGTTGTAGAAGGGAATAAGTAGTATGGCAAATGGGGCAAACTCTTACCTTTTCTATCAAGAAGTGAATAGATAGCTAGAGGTTAAAGTAGAACATTTGAAAATAAAACATTTTTTTTTAGAATCATGGTGTTATCCATCAGAAAAGTAAAAATACACACAGTTAAGAGTGTTACCCTAGGGAGTATGAATAGAAGTGGAACAGAAGATTGACATTGTTCCACACTCAGCATACTTTGCCCCCCCTTTTTTTACCATTCATCTAAAATAATTCTGTACTTTTTAATTAGAAAAAAATTAGCATTAGTCTCTGAACTTTAACAATTATTAGCATTGGTTTTATTGGATCCAGCTGTGAGTCAGGTGACATTCAGGGACAAGGTTTTCTTCATGCCATTTTGGATTCATTCCCAAGTATGTGACCACAGTTCATGGTAAACTCCTGGAAGAACAGAGAAGGATGGGACATGCAAGCCCAAAAAATTCAGCTAACTGAGGTAGTTGGCCATAATTTTCAGTCTTGTCTTCTCCCCTTCCTTCCACACAACAGTGGTTGGCGATCCAATTCTAGTCCCTAATAAATGATATTCCTATTGATTTGCAAGGATTTCCATGTCCAAATCACTACTTAAGCTTTTACATCAATTGGTATGTGATTTACTAAAAAGAAAAGTATGAAATTTTGAACAAAATTTCAATAAACCTCACCTTAAAATACTGGTAGCTTAAGTGCAGGAATATTAACGGAATCTAAGTTGTGAAGAAGTTTACTTTTGTTTAATGGTCTGTAATCGAAATGGCTCCCCCATCTTGAGGGGTTAAACATATGTATGTGAGCAAATTTACAATGGTAAACCATAAGGGCTTGTTACATGAGGCTATTTTCCTGTAATTGTCCAACTCCTAAGTTAGTTATTTCATCACTTTCCTAATTACAATGTTAATCTCTGTGCATTGCTCTGAAGGCCAGATGGAGGTCAATGTATATCTCTATATAAATGAGGGGAAGAAAGCTTTATGATATTAATTTCATCCACTGACACCTGACCTTTTTATTCTTACCAAATGAGCCAGCTAAGGTAAGATCAGTAATTAAAGATAATGGTTAAAATGGTCTTATTTAAAAGTTCTAATACTCGTTTCTCAAGTATATATACAGACACAAAATAATTTTCAAATAGAATTTATATTGATAATAATGAATTACAGAATACATTCAGAATGCCTACTTTCTTATTACCAAAAAAAAAAAAAGATCTTTAGCTGGTAAATGTACATGTGAAATTAAAATATGTGTATTGGGATTAGGCTGCCATTTAAAAAATCTCAGAGGTTAATCTTTCCTCAATTTTAATAAAACTTACAATATTATTTCTTACTAAGATAAAGCTAAGGGAAAAAAAAACAAATGATATTCCTTAAAATAAGGAGCATTTGGGTCTACAGTGCTGAAAGAAATTTGGGAAATTTTTGCTTGACTGCTATTACTAAATGTGTGTTCTGTTTAAGAATAGCTACTTGGCTTTTCAGTATATATTTTTGGGGGAAAAAAGTTTGGGAAAGACTGGTAAAAAGCTTTAACATGTTAATATTTATAAATCTTTTAAAAGTACAAAGCATTTTCTAATTTATTTGACCAATTATCTGCCCCCTTTTTATTTCTAGAGGTTAACAGGAAGATTTTATAAGAAATTCTGCAATTGAAGAATAAGTTTCATAATCATTGGGTTAAAAACTCACATTTGAAATAGGTTTGGATTCAGTATTAGAGATAAAAGGGACAGCATCTAGTGAGTAAAAGAAGGTGGTGCTTTTCTTGCTGTGATTCTCAAATATAGGATTAAACATCCTGTTGCTAGTTTGGACAGGCATTCATGCATAGAGTACAGGGCTCTGCCAACAATTAGATTGATCGTGACAAGTCCCTGAAATTTCCTATGCTCCATTTCCATTCTCACTGGAGACACAAGTGCAACTTGGAACCTGGTGTGCTGGGTACCCTTTGACAGTACCCAGTTTTCTTTATTGACTCTGAATCATTTCATAGATCACGTTCATTCCTCTTGGCCCCACTTAAAGAATCAAACAGATATTTGGAAGGTTTGGTTGGCAGGGATGGAAGAGGGGTGTGAAGGAGGATCCTAGAGGATATGAGAAACTCAAAAGCTTTCATTGTAATAGAGGTCAGAATTCAAAAGCCTTTTAAACATACATTGAATGTACAAAAACAATATAATGACATTTTAAAAACATAATATTAATTCTTAATCATAATATAAACTCCAAATAAAACCTTAAGAGTACACATAAAATATAAATAAGTTAAATTAATAAATACCAAATGATCTTTGATAAATATACTCCAAGGTAATTTCAAAATTTCCTTGTGTTTATTTAACAAAGTGGTTGTTATTTTATTAATGAAAAGGACTTCAGTTGTTAGCTCATTGATATAGTTTCAGTAGATGCCAAAGAAGAGTGGAAAAAAGGAGTCTCTATTTACATTCCAAAGGAATCAGAAGTATAAACTTATGGGTACTTAAAAAGTATGCAGTATCCCTGATTATTGCTCTAAAATTATGGGCTCAGGAGAAATTAGGCACATAACTTTTTGAGTTCAATGAATTGTGATTTTTTTCTCCAACTATGAGTCATATAATATAATGTTGGGTGACTCAGTCTCTTACTGTTTAGTAACCTCAAATCACACCTGTGCATCTATTACTAAATACAGAATTCTTAGAGCATTATGTACTAGGAGTGTAAAGTTTTCTGGCAAAGTATGCTTTTCCTTACAGGAGGTCATGGGAGGTACTGATGCAGTAAGAGATCACATGTAGCCCTTTAATACCCAATTCCTTATGTATCCCAGCTTGCTTTCAAGTGAACAAGCTATCTCTATGATTCCAAAATGAATCTTTATTATTATCAGGAAATTCTAAAACTCAGGCTTACAGATGACTTTCACAGTTACCTTTGTTTGTTGAAGGCAAGTATTTCCTGGAATGCAAAACCCTAATGAAAGCCTGGTTGGAACAATTGACCTCAAGCATACCCTTGGCTCCTAGTCAATTTAATATGGATCCATCTACTTGTATCAAATATTACCTCTGTCCAACTGGGTTTTAGTGATGCTATTAGCAAAACATCACTAAGTGAGGGAAATGGAGAGTATTAGAAAAATTAACCATTGCCAACAGAAATAAAATTTGGAAGAATAAATGTGTATCCTGTTACATCATCTCTGAAAGATGTTGAGGATCATACCTGTTTTCTTTCATCAAAGGAAATATGAGTATCACTGAGAGCCCAGTGTGTGTTTAAAAATATGCTTGTTGGCAGTTCCTTTGTTGTATTACTAATATTTAAAAGATAGTATAGGAAATTTGTTTTAAACATATTAGTGAGAAAAATATGTTTTCTTTCAAAGACTCAATGTTAAATGATTTTCTTTAATTAAAGTCATAAAGTCAGACTGTGAATATATAAAGCATAAGGATTCAAATTCTCACAAATTTAATGAAGCAAATTATACAGAATTAATGAGCAGACTTTGAATATTAACCACAATTGTAAGGGTCTTATTTTGTATCTTCAGAGTTATTTTGTTTATCCCACAAGGACTTGAGGCAGCTCACAGTGCCTCATATGAAATATGGCAGCACTCCATTTATCCAGACATTTCATACTTGGAAAATTGCACTTATTTAGGACAAAGCTGAGAACATGAAAATTAGCAAAAGTGTTCAAAAATATACATCTCAAAGTTTATTAAGTTGCTGATGGAGTGACCTTTCAAGACCTACTGAAAGCGGTGTACTTTATTTTATACATAGTTTTCACAGGCTTGCTCCTAGTGGAAGCAAATAGGTAGCATGAAGTATCAACTGAAACCTGAAATGAACAGGAAAACTAAATAGTATGAAAGCCAATCCAAGAACTCAGATTATAGAATGGAGAATACTGAATAATCTGGAGAGACAACATAAAGGGAAACAAGACTTGAGGTTTTTCTCAGGGCACCTTAGGCTAATATATGTATATCTATATACATAAATAACTATACATATATGTATATGTAAGCAACTTTGTGTCATCAGCAAGAGAAGTATAAATTATAATTAAGACAAGGAAGATTTTCCAGAAATATCAATTGTCCAGAAAGTTCATATTCCAGACCGATGAGGAACTACAAATTAAGTATAATTAATTATGTACTTCAAAATGTCCTATATGTATGTATGTATACAAGATCTTTTTATCTAAATTGTTAGTTCTTAAAAGAAAGGAATATATTATCTGCTTATTTTGAATTTCTTTAGAGGTCTAAAATAGAAATTAAGAGATGAAAAGACATATTTAAAAGACTTTTCAATGACTTCTGGATTCAGTTCCAATATGTAAATAGCTTGGAAGTCATATCTTCTGTCTTTACAAGAAAAAATAAAAAGCTGGACAAAATGAAAATCAGTAACTTTTCTTGAAACCATCAGATTACTGAAGTTGCAGGGTAGATTGCCATCTGGAAATCTGTAGACACAGGTGAATCTGGAGACCCAGAGAAGATCTGCTTAACTGAAGCAGAAATTGCTAGCATCATAAACTGTAAGAACACTGAAATGGTAATTTTTAGAAACTGCTGGACACTGAGCATGGATGAGCATCAGAGTAAGAAACTCTGGGAGGAGGGCCACAGTCTTAAGAGGGATCCTACAATTCATCAGCTTTACCTCCAAGAAGCCCATGAGATTCTTATGGTGAATCCCAAAAAGATCCACCTGTAGCTCTGGCAGGAGGGGAAGAGCAATTACTGTAAAATATGCTAAGAGCCCTCTCCACAATTCCACCTCAAGAGGGAAAAGACTTTTCCAGAGCTTTATCCCAACTGGAGAAAGACATTATTCCCAAACCAGCCCCCTCATCTTTCTTTCTCATCTAAAGGAGAAAAATAGCAGTTAGTCAACAGGGCTCAAAGTGTCAAACATTACATTGAGAATGTTGCAACGAGGGAAGGAACTGGAGGAGTGCTATACTTAACTCAAGAAACATTTATGAGGTTCATATCTGAGACTCGGGAGCACTACAAGACTGAGATTTCATCAGAACATTGTAGAATGTTCTTTCCCTACACCTTTCTGCCAAACCAACAAGACTCCAACATAATAACAGTGAATTACAGCTGATGGTTGCAAGGCACAGACTCTCTCTGAGGAAGACTACTTAGGGAAGCCCAAAGTCAAGAGCGGGAACAAGCACAAGTGCACAAGAGGAATCTGAAGCCTCTGGCACCTACAGTTACAGCAAGCATTAAGCACAACACAGCTGCTAGGCAGAGCATAATTTCTCACACTAAAGGTCTATTAACTTCAGTAGTTTCTATTACCCAATACAACATGTCCAGCTTTAGACAAAAAAATTACACAGCATGACAAAAGGCAAGAAAAAACAGTGTAAAGAGACAAAGATTATTGCATATTGATAAGTGAAATGAGTAACAGTAAATATAAGGGGTGTGAGGGAGGAATTAGGAATAGTCTAAGATACCTATCCTACATGTAAAATATAATAGTGTTATTGGAAGGAGGTCTTTAAAAATGTACGTTGTAAACTCTAGGGCAGGTATTTTTTTTAAACAAGATGTATAATTTACTCACTAAGAGAGAAGATTAAACAAAATCATAAAATGCTCAATTAAAATCAGAGAAGGCAGAAAAAGAGGAGGAAAAACAAGAGGACAAATGCAATGAGTATAAAACAGTTACAAGCAGAGTAGATATTACTACAATTATATCAGTATCACTTCAAATGTGAATGGTATAAATACATTCATTAAAAGACACAGGTTGTCTACGTGCACCCCGATGTTTATAGCAGCAATGTCCACAATAGCCAAACTGTGGAAAGAGCCAAGATGTGCATCGACAGATGAATGGATAAAGAAGATGTGGTATATATATACAATGGAATATTATGCAGCCATCAAAAGGAACGAGATCTTGCCATTTGCAACGATGTGGATGGAACTGGAGGGTATTATGTTGAGTGAAATAAGTCAAACAGAGAAAGACATATATCATATGATCTCACTGATATGAGGAATTCTTAATCACAGGAAACAAACTGAGTGTTGTTGGAGTGGGGGGTGGGGTGGG
>NC_138381.1:46812584-46829418 GCF_054177405.1 Leptonychotes weddellii | reverse complement strand
AAAAAAAAAAAGACACAGGTTGTCAAAGTGAATTAAGAAAACAAAAGATCAAACTGCATGTTGTCTACAAGAAACCCATATCAAATATAAAGAAACCCATACCAAATATAAAGATAAGTTAAAAGTAAAAATATATATCAGGTTAACAATAATCAAATAGACACTGCAGTAACTATGTTAATCTCAGTCAAAGTAGAGATTAGAACAAGGAAAATTACCAGCTATAAAAAGGGCATAATGACAATAAATCTATTCTTACAGAAGACACAAAAATCTTAAAAGTGCATGTACCTAACAACATAGCATCAAAATACTTGAGACAAAAACTGAAAAAATTGAAAAAAGAATTAAAGAAATCCACTATTATATCTGGAGACCTAAACATTCCACTTTTAATAATTAATAAATCAAGCAGGTAGAAAATCAATAAGGATTTGATTAAATGAATGTACTATCAATCTACTGAATCCAGTTGACATTTATAGATTACTTCATCTAATAGCAAAAATACACATTCTTCTCAATCTCACATGGAGCATTTACCAAGATAGACTACATTTTGGGGCATAAAGCAGTTTTACAAATTTAAAAAATAGAAATTATATAGTGTGTTATTGAAATAAATAACTAGAAATCGATAACAGAAAAATAACTGGAAAATCCCCAGATAGAGTTTAAACAATACAATTTTACATTTCTTTTTTTTTTTTTAATATTTTATTATTTATTTGACAGAGAGAGAGAGAGCGAGAGCAGGAACACAAGCAGGGGGAGTGGGAGAGGGAGAAGCAGGCTTCCCGCCGAGCAGGGAGCCTGATGTAGGACTCGATCCCAGGACTCCGGGATCATGACCTGAGCTGAAGGCAGACGCTTAACGACTGAGCCACCCAGGTGCCCCTACAATTTTACATTTCTAAATAACACATGATTCAAAAAGAAGTATCAAAGGGTATTAAGACATATTTTGAATTAAATAAATATGAAAATTCTACTGAGAAAAATTTGGGAGATAGGGTGAAATGGTGCTTAGAGCAAAGGTTATAGTACTAAATGCATATATTAGAAAAGAAAAGAGACCTAACACTAATAACCTAAGCATCCACTTTAGGAAACTAGACAAATAGGAAAATATATCCCTAAAACAAATAGAAATAAAGAATAAAAAATTGGAGCAGAAATGAATGAAATTAAAAACAGAAAACAATAGACATAATCAACGAAACCAAAAGACAGGTTTTTTTAAAAGATTTTATTTATTCATTTGAGACACAGAGATACAGAGAGAAAGAGAGAGAGAGAGTGAGCATGAGCAGGGGGAGAGGGAAAGGGAAAAGTGGGCTCCCCTCTGAGCCAGGACTCTGACAGGGGGCTCAATCCCAGGACCCTGGGATCATGACCTGAGCAGAAGGCAGACGCTTAACCATCTGAGCCACCCAGGCACCCCAAGACAGTTCTTTGAAGAAAGAGAAGAGAAGAGACATGAATTACCTTCATCAGAAATGAAAGAAAGGTTATTACTCCTGATCTCATGGACATTAAAAGGAATACTAAAAGCAACTCTGTGTTCACAATTGATAACTTATATGAAATGAACCAATTGCATGAAATACACAAACTGTCAAAACTAAAATGAGGAAATGTAGATAATCTGAATATACTATATCAATTAAAGAGATGGAAGAAATAATAATAGTATTGTTGGTGAATTGTAGCAAATTTTCAAGTAAGAAATGATGACAATTTTCTATAATCCTTTCCAGAAAATAGAACTCAGTTCATGAGTTCATCCTTTCCCTAATACACAAAGCAAAGAGAGGAAAACTACAGACTAATATCTCTCATAAACACAGACATAAAAATTAGCAACAAAATAGCAGTGAATGGAATCCAACAATATAAAAAAAAGTACACATTATGACAAAGTGAAACATGTTCTAAGGATGCAAGGCTGGTTCAACATTTGAAAATCAATCAAAGGGGCTGAACCATCTGGGTGGTTCAGTCCGTTAAGCATCTGCCTTCAGCTCAGGTCATGATCCCAGGGTTCTGGGATCGAACCCCATGTCCTGCCAGGCTCCCTGTTCAGCAGGGAGCCTGCTTCTCCCTCTCCTCCCTGCTCGTGCTCGCTCTCACTGTCTCTGTCGCTATCTGTCTCTCTCTCTCAAATAAATAAATAAAATCTTAAAAAAAAAGAAAAATCAATCAAAACAATGTACCACATTAATAGGCTAAAGAAGATAAATCATACAATCATATCAACTAGTGCCAAAAAGCATTTGACAAAATCCAGTGCTTGTGATAAAAATTCTCAGCAAACTAGAAACAAAGGGGCAACATCTTCAATTTAATAAAGAACACCTACAAAAAACTACAGCTAAAATCATACTTAATAGTGAAACTGGACACTTTCCCCCTAAGATAGAGAACAAGGCAAAGATGCTCTCTCCTCCACTCCTATTCAACATCATACCCTATGTAGTGAAATAAGACAAGAAAAAGAAATAAAGATGTATAAACTGGAAATAAATTAGTCTGTCTTTATTTTGCAAATGGCATACTTGTCTATGTAAAACATCTTGAAAAAAAAAAAAAATCCTGAAACTAAAAAGTGAGTATATGGAAAGACCATAAAAGATAACTATACAAAAGTTAATTTCTCTCCTATACATTAACAATGACCAATTAAAATTTGAAATGAAAATATACCATTAATAATAGCACCAAGATAAATGAAATATATAACTATAAATGGAACACGTCATATATGATCTGTATGCAAAAAATTTTAAAACACTGATGGAAGAAATCAAATAAGATCTAAATAAATGGGGGAATATTCCATGTTCATGAACTGAAAGACTCAATATTATTAATATGTTAATTCTTCTCAAATTGTTCTATAGATTCGGTGTAATCCCATCAAAATCCCAGCAAACTATTTTTGGATGTCAACAAAACAACTCTAAAGTTTATATGAAAAGTTAAAAGATCCACACTAGACAATACAATATTAAAGAAGAAAAACAAAATTGGAGGACTAGAACTGCCAACCTCAAGACTTAATATAACACTAGAGAAATCAAGGCAGTATGGTATTGGTAAAATATTAGACAAATAGTTCAATGGAACAAAATAGAGAGCCCAGAAATACAACTGCATAAATGCAGTCAACTGATCTTTGACAAATACACAATTCTGTAGAAAACTGGACAAATTCCAAATCAGTAGAAAAAGGACAGTCTTTTCAACAAGTAGTTCTAGTACACTTTAACATCCATATGCAAAAAGAAAATTCTAGATAAAGAAATTACATATTTCACAAAAGTTCTTCAAGATAATTATATGTATAAAAGTAAAATGCAAAACTATAAAACTTCTAGATGATAACACAGAATAAATCTACATGACTTAGTTTTTGGTGATGAGATTTGAGATACAACAGCAAAAGCAAAATCCATGAAAGAAAAAAAATGATAGATTAAACTTTATTAAATTTAAAATCATCCTCTTTAAAAGACATTGCTAAAAGAAGGAAAAGACAAACAACAAATTGGGAGAAAATATTTGCAAGCACATCAAACACATACCTGATAAAAGACTTATCAAAATATTTTTGAACTTTGCAGAAACGTTGTTTAAAACCTCCAAAATTTCACACCAAAAAAGAACTGATTAAAAGATAGACAACAGGGGGCGCCTGGGTGGGCTCAGTTTGTTGGGCGGCTGCCTTCGGCTCGGGTCATGATCCCGGAGTCCCGGGACCGAGTCCCGCATTGGGCTCCCTGCTCGGTGGGGAGTCTGCTTCTCCCTCTGACCCTACCCCCTCTTGTGCTCTCTCTTTCACTCTCTCTCTCTCTCAAATAAAATAAAATTAAAAGATAGACAACAGATCCGAACAGATACCTCACAATAAAAACTTACAAATAACAAACAAGCATATGAAAAGATGCTTAATATCATTTGTTATTAAAGAATTACAAATTAAAATAAGAGTGAATCCTAGTTAATGCATTAGGACAATAAAAAGAAATACAAGGTATATAGATCAGGAAGAAAAATGAAACTGCCTTTATTCACAGATTACATAATTGTCTATGAAGAAAATCTGAAAGAATTGGGGAAAAAAAAGCAAAAAACAAAAAACAAACCACAAAAAACCCTCCTGGAACTAATAAGCAATTATAGCAGGGTTGCAAGATATAAGGTTAATACATAAAAATAAATTGTTTTCCTACATACCAGTATTGAACAACGGGAACTGAAATTTAAAATACAGTACCATTTATATTAGCACCCCTCAAAATGAAATACTTAGGTATAAAACTAACAAAATATGTACAAAATTATGAGGAAAACTGTAAGACTATGATGAAAGAAATCAAAGTAAGTGAATGGAGAAATATTCATCTAAATATATAGGAAGACTCAAAATTGTCAAGATGTCAGTTCTTTCCAACCTGACCTAGAGATTCAGTGCAATCCCAGTCAAAATCCCAGCAAGTTATCCTGGGGATATTTACATATGGATTCTTAAGTTTATATAGAGAAATTAAAGATCCAGAATAACCAACACAATATTGAAGGAGAAGAACAAAGTTGGAGGACTGACATTATCTAACTTTAAGACTTATGATAAAGCTATAGTAATCAAGATTGGTATTGGTGAGAATAGGCAAATAGATCAATGACACAGAATACAAGTCCTGGAGAGACCCTCACAGATCTAGTCAACTGATCTTTGACAAAGGAACAAAGGCAATACAATGGAAGAAAGATGGTCTTTTTTTTTAAAAAGAAAAAAGGGGGGGGCGCTGGAAAAACTGAACATTCACATGCAAAAAAAAAAAAAAAAAGAATCTAGAAGCAGATCTTACACCCTTCACAAAAATTCAAAATGAATTACAAATCTAAACGTAAAACACAAAACTGTAAGACTCCTGTAAGATAACATAGGAGAAAATTGGGATGATCCTTGGGTTTGGCAATGACTTTTTAGTTACAACACCAAAGGCACAATCTATGAAAGAAAGAATTAATAAGCTGGACTTCACTAGAATTAAATTTTTTTTGCTCTGTGAAAGACACTGTCAAGAGAATGAAAAGACAACCTACACACTGGGAGAAAGTATTTGCAGAAGACACATCTGATAAAGGACTTATCCACAGGGGTGCCTGGGTGGCTCAGTCAGTTAAGCATCTGCCTTCGACTAAGGTCATGACCCCAAGGTCCTGGGATCGAGTCCCTCATGGGGCTCCTTGCTCAGTGGAGAGCCTGCTTCTCCCTCTCCCTCTGCTGCTCCCCCTGGTTGTGCTTTCTCACTCTCTCTCTGTCAAATAAATAAAACCTTAGAAAAAAAGGACTGTTTTCCAACATATACAAAGAACTCAATACTCAACATTAAGAAAACAAATCAATTTTTAAAAAGACCTAAACAGACACCTCACCAAAGATATACAGATGGCAAATAAGCATATGAAAACATGCTTCACATCATAGTTATGAGGGAAATGTAAATTAAAACAATGAGACACTACCACACACCAAAATCCAAAATCCAGAACACTGACAACACCAAATACTGGTAATGATGTGGAACCACAGGAACTGTCATTCATTGCTAGTGGGAATGTAAAATGGTACAGCCACTTCAGAAGATAGTTTGGTGGTTTCCTACAAAACTAAACCTACTCTTACCATACAATCCAGGGGCACCCAGGTGGCTCATTCGGTTGTGTCTCCCTTCGACTAACATCATGATCCCAGAGTCCCAAGATTGAGCCCCGAGTGGGGCTCCCTGCTCAGTGGGGAGCCTGCTCCTCCCTCTGACCCTTCCCCATCTCGTGCTCTCTCTCTCTCTCACTCTCTCTTGCAAATAAATAAAATCGAAACTCCATTCTTTTATGTTTACTCGAGACTGCCTACCTAAAACTTTAAACTCTTACTTGAGTGTCTACATAGGAACTCTGATCTTACTGATGCATTTTACCTTGAACAGCAGGTACATGATGAATTTGACCTTCTGCCTGTGAACTCAGCTCAGTGTTTTGAATTTCTGTACTCTAGCCTCTGGCCTGATAATCTGATTTTAACTCTGCCTATTACTTTCCCCAGGTGAAAGTAGTTAGCAGGAGATAAGGCTCAGATACCAGCTTGCCATGTGCCCTTGACAATATTCTCAGACTTCTTGTGTTTCACTTTCTGCATGTGTAAATAAGGATAACCCTAGTGCATACACCACAGGCTCTGGATTAGGGTGAGGATTATGGGCTCAACCTGCTGCCTGGAACATAATGGGATTCATACATTTTAGTTACAATTTTTAGTAATGTTGTTATATTTGGCCACGAAAAAGCTCAGAAACCTAACCATGTCTTGTTTCCTAGATTTGCCAGGAAGCACCGGCTTTTTGCATCCATTCCAGGCATGAAGCTGCCCAGTCCTTCGAGCAGCCGGCCCTTTTGCTTTCTTGGCCTCAGTTCTGACTGTGAGCGCCGCACCGCCCCATCTCTCTCTTTCAACTTTGCAACAGATACTGGGTTTGTAGTTAAAACCTAGGTATTTGTCTTGTTCATAATAAATCAGGAAAGTGTCTTGTTCATAATAAATCAGGCCTTCAAGTCTATTCTCTTATTCACAAAGGAAATGATTCAGAAATAGAGGCAAAACAGGAGCAAGTTAAGAATTTTTTTAACAGGGGCACCTGGGTGGCTCAGATGGTTGAGCATCTGCCTTCGGGTCAGGTCATGATTTCAGGGACCTGGGATGGAGCCCCATGTCAGGCTCCCAGCTCAGCAGGGAGCCTGCTTCTCCTTCTCCCTCTGCCTCTCCCCCTGCTTGTGCTCTCTCTGTCTCTCTCTTAAATTTGAATAAATAAAATCTTTTTTTTTTTGGAAAGATTTTATTTGTTTATTTGACAGAGAGAGAGAGAACGAGAGAGGGAACACAAGCAGCGGGAGTGGGAGAGAGAGAAGTAAACTTCCCGCGGAGCAGGGAGCCTGATGCGGGGTTCGATCCCAGGACCCTGGGATCATGACCTGAGCTGAAGGCAGACACTTAACGACTGAGCCAGCCAGGCGCCCCAAATAAAATCGTTTTTTAAAAAAAGAATCTTTTTAACATTCCAATATTTGTATCTTACCCATGATTAAAAGTGCACTTTTTCTACAGTGCCAGGGTGTTGAAGAGATTACCTTAGATATGTGAAAACATACAGCAAGGTTGGTATGAGGAGTTAGGGATTTGGCAAGGCTTTGTGGTAATATGGTTATTGTCTATGAGGAAGTCTACATATGTTTCACATGAAGTAGACTAAAAGGTAGGCTGATTGTCCATCTGTATTTTTGTTTTGTTCTTGACATTACATAGATATGTTACAAGCTGAAGCAAACACTTCTCCACTCTTGGTAAAAAATTAAACAGATAAAATGTAATTAAATAGAACTTACTTTCAAATCTAAGGTATTTTTTTTCCTCCTGAACTCTGAGTTTCTGATTTTCCAGTCTAATAATTTATGGGTCCTCTCTTGTAACATACTTTTAAATGAATTCTCCTTCTTGAAACATAATTTTTCCCCATATCAATGCAAGCTCATTCTTTTTCTCTACAAAAAAAGGGGGGCAATAAAGCAATCACAACACACTCAGAAAGCATTTGAGGTCATATCCCTCAACATTTTAACTGTAAAATTATAATTCTTAAGTTTTTCCAAATGTTTATGATGTTTTGAGCTCACTCAGTAAGAGGAAAAATAGGTATCTCTGCCAACACATTTTGGTGATTTCATCTCCTTTCATAGGAATCTCTAAGGGTTTCCTAATTAGAAGAATTTACAGGAAATGTCAAACAGTCTAAATAACTGATGGATTGTAATTAAAGTCTCAGCAATTGAGCAAATTAACCTTTATATTTTTACAACATCAAACTACATGGCAGGTTCCAGAAAGTTTTTAAAGCTAGTAATTGAGGGAATTATCAAAAGCTAGGAAATAGAGGAGAAAAAAAAATCATTTCTGGGTTGTTATTATGGTATTTTAAGTGTGCAATTAAATTGATAACAGTGATCTGTCTCTAAGATTAAAAATAAGGAGATCTATTGTAAAAATATAAGACACTAATATATTTCAATTTGTGTACAATAAGGTAAAGGAAATATCTGTAATTTTAATTGTTAATGCCCTAGCAAATTTTTAAAATTTTAATTTATGCTATGGTATATAATAAAACTTATGTAAATAAGATTATTTTATGTGAACAGAGTGGTTATATGATTGCTAAATTAATTTTTATACAAATCCTTTATACTCAGACCAGTCTAGGATTGAATACAAAAGGTAATCTGTGATTTTTCAGTTTATTATCTCATTTGATTCTCTTAGAAGTCATAATAACTCAAAATCATGTTCAGTTATAAATTATCAATAGTATTAGTAGCTAAGTAAGTATGTGGACACAATTTTTCTTGTACCTTTAGCTAAATCCAGCAACTGAGGAAAACATCTAAAAGATAGTGTTGCATTGTGATAGACAGCCAATAAAGAGCTACTTATTTACATCTGAATTTTGCTAGTTATGTGTCTTATAACAAGATAGCCTTAATATTTGTATATTTAAGAAAAGTTTAAGAGTTTACAAATAATTTATTTTATTTTTTATAAAGATTTTATTTATTTATTTGAGAGAGAGAGAGAGTGCACAAGCAGGGGGAGGGAGAGGGACAAACTGATTCCACTCTGAGCACAGAGCCTGACTTGGGGCTCTGATCTCCCTACCCTGAGAGCATAACCTTAGCTGAAATCAAGAGCCGGAGGCTTAACCAAATGAGCCGCCCAGTCCCTCTTAAGAATTTACAAATAATTTATTAGAAGGAACTCTTTTTTTTTTTAAGATTTTATTTATTTGACTGAGAGAGACACAGCAAGAGAGCGAACACAAGCAGGGGGAGTGGGAGAGGGAGAAGCAGGCTTCCTGCTGAGCAGGGAGCCTGATGCGGGGCTCCATCCCAGGACGCTGGGATCATGACCCTAGCTGACGGCAGATGCCTAATGACTGAGCCACCCAGGCACCTAGAAGGAACTCTTAAAACAATTCATTAAGTTCTACCTAGTTCTCACAGTGTTGATTTGCTGTGTCTGTTCTTAACTGCTTTGAATTTATACGTATATAATATTAATGTAATGTAATATATAATATAATATAATATAATATAATATAATATAATAATATAATAGGCAGGAAAAAACTATGGTAAATATATTATATGCCATTTCCTTTCTACATACATCTGAGCATAAATTCGAAGTCCATACTGCTAGTGTGAATCTAAGACAAGAAGCTGACAAGTTAACAAGGTTCTCTCAAGTAGTCTATACGAAGCTACAGATATGACACATCATATGAATTTCTTGGTCTAAGCCTCAGTTGGAAGAAAATATTTTCCCTTTCATTACTTTTATATAAAACTCTATATACTTTTATATAAATCCAGACACTTCTATATCTGCTTTATTTATTTATTTTTGTTTTTTTTTTAAGATTTTATTTATTTATTTGACAGAGAGAGAGAGAGCATAAGCAGGGGGAGTGGCAGGCAGAGGTAGAGAGAGAAGCAGACTCCCCGCTGAGCAGGAAGCCCAATGCAGGCTTGATCCCAGGACCCTGGGATCATGACCTGAGCCACTCAGGCACCCCTCTATATCTGTTTTATTTTTTTTTTTATTTTTTTATTTTTTTTTTAAATTTATTTATTTGAGAGAGAGAATGAGAGAGAGAGAGAGAGAGCATGAGAGTGGGGAGGGTCAGAGGGAGAAGCAGGCTCCCCGCCAAGCAGGGAGCCCGATGCAGGACTCCATCCCGGGACTCCAGGATCATGACCTGAGCCGAAGGCAGTTGCTTAACCAACTGAGCCACCCAGGTGCCCTATATCTGTTTTAAAACTAAATTTAGAATCATAGATTTTCAAAAACTACAAAATTTAAAATTTCAAATATATCAATCTGGCTGGATAATATTTTCTTGTTCAAAAGTTGCATGCCATGGTAAACTGTAAGGAGATAAGCAGTGAGCATTTTCAAGCAAAATATAATAATTTATTATGATAAATACAACTTGCCTCTTATAAAACAATTCTTTAGGAGATGGTAAATTTTTAGCAGATATCAACAGATTGAAATTTTCCTGAAAGAGAATCATATATTTTGTAAATAGAAATATTTTTACCTCTTCTTTGTCAATGTGTATGCCCCTATTTGCTCTCTTTTAGTTGTGTTGACTAATGCTTCCAATGTCATGTTCAGTATTAGTGGCCACAGAGGGTATTCTTTTTATCTTGTTTCTTACTTTATTGGTGACTGAAATTAGTGATTTGTAATTCATTATGCTGTGTACTTGGGTTTCTGTGGGTGTGATATTTGTTTGGTGCCCTAAATTATCTGGTCACCCTTACCACAGACCTGCAAGTGGGAAGTGCTAGGAAGGTTGAATGGGTTTCCCAGAATGGTTGAGGATCAACCGAATACCTGCCATATGAATTACTTATTTTTTTTTTGTGAGTGTTTACTTTTCTACCCTGTTTTCCTTCTATGACTTCAAAGCTTTCTTGCAATTGCATATAAATTCAGGAACTTTAAATAATAATTTCTTCTAAAATTTGAATTGGTTTTAAACTGATACCAATGAGACTTGCATATCCTATGGCATTCAAATGATTTTCTTTCACATCCTAACGTGTCACGATTACTCTGGTGATTTGAATGCAAATACATGACATCTTTTTATTGATATTTACTTTGACATTGATGCTGACAATTTGAACTTTAAGTGACAGCATTAATAGTGATAGTAGCAACATAAAGTCCATGGTAGTCTTTGTAATAAAATGTGATTTCAAATTTATTTTAAATAAAGGTGATAAGGGAATTTTTTATTTGAATTCTTCCAGAGATTAAAAGAGACAATGAATAAATAATAGCAAGAATCCAAAAGTGAAATTTTTAAAAAAGGATAAGAGAATCCAAAGAAATATCATGTAGGGTTATTTTAAGTCAAATATGACCAAAAAGAAAACAAAAAATAATAAAAAAAGAGGGAAAAGTAGATGAAAGAACAAAAGATTAGAAAAGTTGCAGAAACAAGGCAAAGCAGTCTGGAAACTGTATTATTATATTTCCTTCTTCATTTGTTAATTTTAAAACCCAAAGGACAGCAAATCTCAGCGTATTTCAGTGATAATAATGGCTTTTTTTTTTTTTTTTGTCATCAAACACTAACAGTACCTCTTTACTCTTCCTCTTTCTATAAGTCTGTTAAAGTATTTCCATGTTGCACTATGGGAGAGGGGCTGTGTGAAAAAATGAGGCTTAAGAAAATCTAATACTTTCATAAAAAATAAAAATCTAAACTTTATAATATCTTTATTCCTTTGGAGAGTCAAATGGTACTGTTTCTACTGGAAACATAATAGAAATGTATCTAAAAAAACACAGAGCATTCACACCCAGAATCGTACAAACTTCTGTGCTCCATGCCACAAAAATTGTACAGAGAAAGTGGTCCAGAGAGTTCAAAGAAATCATTATTCAGGGAATGGATGGCTCAGGTATGTGGATGCCTCTCATTGATTAGACTTTGGACACTGTAGTGAGCAGAACAATACTCCTCTTGGCTCCTAAAGTAGTCTATGTTCTAGTCCTCAGAACTCGGGAATATGTTACCTTACATAGCAAATGGCCTTGGCAGATGTGATTAAGTTAAGGATCTTGATCTGGGAGATTATGCTGGCTTGATATAACCATCAGGATCCTTATAAGTAAAAGACGTAGAGGGGTATTTGAGGAAATTACGCTGGTTTTGAAGATGGGGAAGGAGCCAGGAGTGAAGGAATGGAGACAGCCTCTACAAACTGGAAAAGACAAGGAAATGAATTCTCCCCTGGAGCCCTCAGAAGGAATACAGCCCTGCTGATACTAAATTTTTGCCCAGTTGGATCCATTTCAAATTTCTGACCTTCAGAACTGAGAGAATAAATTTGTGTTGTTTTAAACCACCAAAGTTGGGGTAATTTTTTGCTATAGCAATAGGAAACTAATCCAAGAACCTGTAATGAAGTAAGTACTGGACACAAAGATGAACCAGACACCATCCACAGATTAAGGAAATCAGTGTGCAGTGGAGGAGATGTGGATTTAAGCAGCGATAATAGAGTATAAAATATACATAATTATAACACAGCGTGATAGAAATATACTCTGATGGTAGGGAAACACAGTAAAGGAAGCATACAATTCTGGCTGGAGAGATGAGATAGGTTTCTTTACAAGCGACAATGCTCAAGATAAGTCTTGAAAGATTGACAGGGTCCTGCCAGGCTGACAAAAGAGGGAAAGTCATTTCAGGCTGAGAGAACAAATGCCTGAAAAAATAAAAACACTCACACTGGAAAATTCATATTTAAGTGAATATGAATTTGTTTAGCAAACCTCAATAGTCTAGAAAAAGAAACCAAAAGTTTATATAACTGTTAGAGATGGTTTAGGGAGAAGATGTTCTCTTTATTTAAATAGAAGGTTTATGGAACATTCTAGTTCTTTTTTCTTTTTTTTAGACTTATATATTTGACAGCGAGAGACACAGCGAGAGAGGGAACACAAGCAGGGGAAGTGGGAGAGGGAGAAGCAGGCTTCCCGCTGAGCAGGGAGCCCAATGTGGGGCTCAATTTCAGGACCCTGGGATCGTGACCCCAGCTGAAGGCAGACGCTTAATGACTGAGCCACCCAGGCATGCCTGGAACATTCTAGTTCTGATGGCAATATGGCAGGAATGCTTACTTCCCATATGTGAATTCATCTAAGCATGTTTGACACTTTATGCCCTGACTAAAAGAGCTCCCAATTAAAAATACAAGTAAATTAAAAGAAGTCAGGGGGGAAATGAGAATGAGTAGATTTATACTGGAATACCAAGGGAAATTAGCTATTGAATTATTTGTTCCTATCACTCAGCCATTGGTTCTCTGGTAAGTCTGCAAGTTTCTCAATGGCAAGGATTATGTTTTAGATTTATTTTTGTATTCCTCAGGTTGTATAATGCAGTGCTTTTACACAGGATACACATTAAACACTTCAAGAATCACATCTTTAATGTGTGCAGTCGATTGTCATATAGTAACTATGATCTGCGATGATTTTCTCTGCCACATCAAAACAGGTTAATGGCTTGAAAGAACTCTCTTAAACTATCTTAAACCTGACATGACCATATGTTGCAATACTTTTTCCTAATTTCACTAATTAAAATTGAGTGTACAGTGAAGCTGTGAAATAGACATTACATGGGGATTTGTCTTGTGGTAGATGGCAAGAGCAGCTACCATTTATTCAGCAATTTCTTTTATATCCAGCACCATGTTAAGTGTTGGGCTACCACTCCTTTCTAAGACTGTGAATTATGTTCCCAGAATCTCCTTCCCTGCATGATTTTGGCTTAGAGTTATCCAGGGAGAGGAACTCAAGAGATTTGTGAAGTGAAAGTGAAGAAGAAGCCATTAATCTTGAGAGACAGGTGCAGCCAGATGCCTGGGCAGACAAAAGAGCCATAGCATCTTCCCACCCACTAGGCCACTGAAGACTGAGACAGTTGGTGACATCTCAGAGTTTCAAGAATTGCAGCAGCTTCCTGGTGAGATGGAGTGAATCATCTCGTTTGGGGCTTACAACTGAGATCTTTGGTATCAACTTTGCAAATTTCAGAAGCAACCTTTCTGATCTTTACTTCCCCAGCATTTCCACAAGTCATTAAACCCTAATTATATATACTAAACTCTTTATACCTGGGATATGTAGTGTAGCTTCCATTTTCCAGAACCCTGTCTAATGGAGTGTTTATATATACTTTATCTAATAGTCTCAGCAGCCCAATGGAATAGGTACTTTTAAAATGAGAGATCTGAAGTGATTGGACCCCACCATCATTCCAAAAATTTCACAGCCAGTGAGTTGCAGGCTGTAGGAATCAAATGCCTGATTTCAGTCTTTGCTTTTAACCCCTATAGCATGTAGTCACATGCTACACTGAGCTTTAAAAAGAAGGCATGAAACTTTCTCCATGATAAAGATGACAAAGCGCCCTTAGAAATAAGTCTAACTACCCAACTAAAGTCAGCATTGTATATTCAAGAATCAACCTTTTTTGAGGATAGTCCTTAGTAGTCACTCATACCCAGATTGTCTGAAAATGGTTTTGTTTTATTAGCAAATGTAGCTTTCTAATAAACAGCATATACACACACACAGACACTTCCTTATGAAGAAAAATGAAGCAATCAGAAAAGTAATACACGCTCCCACCTCCACATTGGCATCTGTATTTCCTTTCCTTCATTTTAGCAGGGATATCTATCCAAAGCCAAGTCTTCCACTTGTCTGTTAGATCTCATTCTGTCACATCTGCCTAAGGACTGTGTTCCAGAAATTCTCTACTTCCTTTCCCCCCCTCATGTTTTTTTCCCCCTCTCCACTGGATCATTCCCACCAACATTCAAACATTCCCTTGACTCCATCTCTCTCTCCAGTTGATTGGAATGATCATAGGGTTTTTTTCTTTTTTAATCATAAAATGGGGAATGACATATGAGTATTTCTAAAGTTATTACATTCTTGAATGCCTGAACTAAAATAATTTGGTTATTAATCCTTTTTATATATAGCTGGATTTATTATTTTATTATTTTAAGGGAATTTTTTATTGTTTTTCTTAAGTGAGATTGGCTTTATATAGTGAATTGGATGCTGTTCTTTTTTTATCTCTGGAAAAGTTTATATAAGTTTACAATGGTCTTGTCCTTGAAAATTTGTTAGCAGTCACTTTAAAAATCTTTTAGGCTTAATGTATTCTTTTTAGAATTATTTTAAACAGCACATTCAAGTTCTTTAATTGTTACAGGAATGTGAAGACTTTGTACTTATTCTTAAATCTGTTTTGGTAAATTTTACTTTTCTAGAACTTTGACCATTATGTTAATATTTTCATTAATGACTCAATGTTGTTTAATGCATCCTTTTATATTTTTAATTTCTGATGCATTTCTAGTGTCTCTTTGTTCATACTTCATATCATATACTTGTAACATCTGAATCTTGTTCAGATTGCCAGTTTATCAATTTTCCAAGTTTATTCAAATAACAAACTTGTTGCTTTTTTGATCCTCTTTATTGGGCTTTTGTTTTCTAGTGCATTGTTTCTACTATCTTTATGTTTTGCTTCTACTTTCTTTGTGTTTGCTTTGTTCTTTTTCAAAGTCTTTAAAATGGACACAATTCCTTTTGAGTCCCTTTTCTAATATAGCAATTAAGGATATAAATATTTCTTGATGTAGTACTTTTACTTCCAGAATTTCAGAAATTTATTATTTAATAATCTTTCATTCTAATAATGTTTTAAACTCTCATTTTGAATTCTTATTTAACTGATAGGTTTACTTAGAATTATGTTTGTAAAGTCCAATAATTTTTTTAATTTATCTTTTTGTTATTGAGTTTTAACTTAATCGCATGAATTCAAAATAACAGTATGCATGATTCTTTGAAAAATTTGAGATTTACTTAATCACATTAAACAGTTCAATTTTTCTAAATGCTTCATTTAAGTCTGAAAAGAAACTTTATTCTCTAATAGTTGGGTATGAGATTTTTTGTTTCTTACATCTACATATTTAAATATAATATTTAACCCTATAACTTAATATAAAATTGTAGGAGACATGTTGAAATCTTTCACGATTCTGCAAATCAATCAAAATTTCCTTTGTATAATTTGAGGTTATATTTTTTTAAAAGCTTTGTTGAGATATAATTTATATACCATGGATTTCATCTATTTAAAGTATACATTTCAGTGGTTTTTAGTATATTTATAGATATGTGCAACCTTTATCACAGTCAATTTTAGAATCTTTCACTACCTTAAAAAGAAATCCCATAATCCTTAGCTCTCACCTTCTTTTCCCTTACCTTATTCCTACCTTCTAGCCCTCAGCAACCACTCATCTACTTTCTGTCTGAATGGATTTCCTTATTATGGACCTTTAATATGAAAGGAATCATATAATATGGGTCTTTTGTGACTAGCTTATTTCATTTAGCAGTATTTCAAAGTTCATTCATGTTTTGGCATGTATCAAAACTTCATTCCTTTTTATGGCTGAATAACATCTTGCTATATGGATATACCACCTTTTGTTTATCCATTCATCATCTGAAGGACATTTGAGTTTTTTCTACCTTTTGGCTATTATGAATAATACTGCTATAAACATTTATGTACAAGTTTTTGTGTGAACATGTTTTCTTTTATCTTGAGTGTATACCTAGGAGTGGAATTGGTGAATAATATGGTAACTTATAACTAATTACTTGAGAAACTACTAGACTGTGCACCAAAGCAACTGTGGCATTTTATATTTCCACCAGCAGTACATGAAGATTCCAGTTTCCCCATATCTTCTCTAACACTTATTATTATTTGGCTTTTTTATTGTAGCCATTATAAGTGTGAAGTAGTATTTCATTGTGGTTTAATTTGCATTTTTTCTGATGTCTAATGGTGCTTTTGACCATTTGTATATCTTCCTTGGATAAATGCCTATTCAGATCCTTTAGCCATTTTTAGAAATTGGGTTATTTGTGTTTCTATTACTATTATAATTTTTTTTCATTTTTTTTATTCTTATGTTAATCCCCATACATTACATCATTAGTTTTAGATGAAGTGTTCCATGATTCATTGTTTGTGCATAACACCCAGTGCTCCATGCAGAATGTGCCCTCCTCAATACCCACCAC
>NC_138381.1:46803298-46812084 GCF_054177405.1 Leptonychotes weddellii | reverse complement strand
AGGAGGGCACATACTGCATGGAGCACTGGGTGTTATATGAAAACAATGGATCGTGTATCACTACATCAAAAACTAATGATGTATTGTATGGTGACTAACATAACATAATAAAATAAAAAAAAAACACACCTGTTTATAACTACCCAATTTTCCACCAAATCTCCATAGCCACAGCAAATGGTTTTAATTCCATGAAAAGCATTTCTCAAAATGTATCCATAAAATAACAATTCTTTTTTTTTTAAAGATTTTTTGTTTATTTTTTAACAGAGAGAGAGAGACAGCGAGAGAGGGAACACAAGCAGGGAGAGTGTGAGAGGGAGAAGCCGGCTTCCCGCCAAGCAGGGAGCCCGATATAGGACTTGATCCCAGGACCCTGGGATCATGACCTGAGCCAAAGGCAGACGCTTAACGACTGAGCCACCCAGGCGCCCCATAAAATAACAATTGTTTAAGATGCTTGGAGAAGGAAGTTTATGGTGAAATAAGTTAAGAAAAAATTATGCAAAGTATCTGCACAACCATATGGTTTTAAAAAAGTTTTAACATCTCTCAAGGTTAGTATTCTAAAGATCAGAGTAACCTGGATACATTTTTAAATTATAGATCCATGGGGCCCACCTGAGACTTCCTTAATTAAAATGTTTTATAGTAAGTCTGAGAACTCTTTATTTTTTGTAACTTCCTAGTATCCATGATGTCACCATCCTGGTCTGGATTCCAAAGCCAATATTTGAAGGTCTCTATTCTTGAAAACTCTTCAACACCCTTTTATTGATCATTTGAAAGCATCCCTTTACCACTCTATTAATCAACTAACAGTTATTCACAATTTTTCATGATAACATTCATTGCATTCTTAAGAAAAGTCTGTAACTGTTTGGAATATTTGTAAGGACAATGCAAACAGGGAAGTGGCCATTTCAAATTTTAACTCTGGAATATTCCTATTTCTTGTTTGCTTTTCTCTCCCAAGCCAATCTTTCCCAAACTTAATGTTGGCGTGTGTCCATAATTTTCAGAGCTTTAACACTCTTTCTGTACTAATGGGAAATGGATGAAGCTCTGTGGACTTCAGTGTTAGTAACCTTTGCATGTAGCAATAAATTATTTTAACTTTCCTAACAGATTCACAAAAATACATTTTAAACTATTTAAAATAATTTGTGAAAAAATGTGGAACTTAAGTTTTAATTTTATAACTGGAGTTTTCAACTTAATTTTCACTTACAAAAAGTAGTTTGAAGCTGGTAAAAACTCAAGTAAGCAGAAATGTGTAATAAGTAATCAAAATGTGAGTTATAAATTGTAGTCTAGTGCACAATGAACAGCACAAAAATAACTAGGGACTGGTTGTCTACAGGATGGCAAGTTAATGAGAAAGAACTAGTATGTAATAGAGACTAATTTTTAACTGAAAATAACATTTACATTGAATCTCAAGTGCACAATGTCTTGGAAATTATCAGAAATACAAGGCAATGAAAAGATTTTTTGAGCTATTTAAAAAAATTATTTGCTTCCTCCTTTATACATTTACTCTCCAGGTTAATGAGAAACAGCATTTGATAATCTTATGCTTTCTTTCTAACATCTCAACTTCCATTGTTTTAACTAAAGACACATTACATTTTCATTTGTTATATATATAATATACATTATATATAATATATATAATATAATATGTATATATATTATTACCACATGAGCCACAAATTGTGTTTAGAATTCATCATGTCAGCAATAGTAAGATACAACACCAATCAAGATGCTTAATGCTATTTTTGACTCATGCCAAAATCCCATTCTTGTCTTTATCTTCTTTCATAGAGGACAATGAGCACTTACAACTTTTTCCAAAATCTGGCAAAGAAATGCTTGCAATAAAGAGTGAGACTTCACTATAGTTATATATTTTCTGGCAGCTCTCCTCTGTTAAAAAATAGAAAAGATTCTTTCTGAATGAGGGAGACTTTGAGGCTAGATTTCAGCCTTGATACATGGTTTCCTCGTGATTGAACTCTCCCCAAATTCTAGTAAAAAATGATTCAGGATACAGTGGCTCTAACCCATGACAATGGCAATGAGAATTCCAAGAAAGACACCTGTGCAACAGAACTAAAAAGCACAGGTGGATAGTAGCAGTAAGAGAATTGTTGCAGTTGTCAGTAATGTAATGTGTGTGTGCACATGTGTGCGTGTGTCTGTTTGTGTGTGTGTGCGTGTGTTCAACTTTTGCCAAACTGATAGGAGAAAAGAATATTGTTTTATTGGTATACCCCTGAGCTTACAGAACTTCCTTACATATTTATTGGCTACTTATATTTCTTCTTTCATCTAAATCATATAATGTATATATTTTTTATCATTTTCTTGTTTGGTTGTTCATCTTTTTTTGGGTTGACTTTCATTAGTTCTTCATGCAGTATTAATACTAAAAATTGCTGTCCATTATATGCTGCAAATATTTCTTCTTTACCTTATATAAGGAACCAATGGAAAATATATTCTACTTAATTTACTCCAGCTCCTGAAATAACTTCCCAGTTTACTTTAATTTATCTTTTTCTTTTCCTTTTTTTTTTTTTTTTTTGTGGTAGAGAGAAACTTGTCTTTATGCATAGAGAAGGGAAGAGAGGAGATCTATAAATCAATGTTAACTACCCAAACTACTATTCTTCCCACAGGCGAGCTCAATTACACGAGCAACTACTGAAGCTGAAGGGTTATTTTCTTCCCCAAGTATATCATACTACTAGCAATCTTCATCCAACAAGTTACCTCCTGTTTTTGATGTCTATCAGATCAGCTTCTCTATCAGTGTGTAAGGTGTCATTAGGATAGGTTGGCTCCTGGTTCCCTGAAGGTAATTTTGAACTAAAAATATAGTAATCTTTCTCTGAAAAGAGCTATAATAATTCTCCTTATAGTTTAAAGTCAGGAACTAGATCCCATTCATTCCAAGACATAAAAAATAAGTAATATTACATGAAGAAAATATTCAAATATTTGCTTAGAATAAAAATTCTAGAGTTATTACATTTTTTTTTCTTTTGGCTGAACCCTCAAAATATAGATTTAAATATTTTCTTTTTTCAATAGTTTTATTAAGATTTAATTTATATATAATAAACTACATATATTAAAATGTATAATTTGATAACTTTTTATATATGTATATCCTCTTTAAATCATCACTATGATTACTAATAATCATATTCATCACCTCCAAAAGTTTCTTCTTGCCTACGTGTAATTTCCACTCCATCCCCAGGCAACTACTGATGGTTACTAAAGTGTTTTTTCAAATATTTTATCCAGTTTTTTTATTAGTTTGCATGATTTCTTCTTATTAAGTTTTGGGGGTTGTTCAGAGATTATGAATACAAGTCCTTTATATGCTTTACAAATATTTTCTACCAGCTGTGGCTTATCTTTTCATTCTCTTAAAAGTATCTTTTGAAGGGCAGAAAGTTTTAATTTTTAATGAAATCCATTTACCTTTTCCTAATGTGTATGTTTTCTTGCCATATCTGAGCATTCTTTGCTAACCCAAAATCACAAAAGTTTTCCTATCTTTTTTTTCTACAAGTTTTATAGTTTTAAGTTTTATATTTAGGCCAATAATTCATTTTGAGTTAATTATAACATATGGTGTAGGTTATGGATCAATGTTTGTTTTTGTTTTGGGTTGGGTTTTTTGCATATGGTTAGCCAACTGTTTGAGCACTATTTGATGAACACTGTTTCTCCACTGAATTGACTTTGCACCTTTTCAAAAACCGGTTGTCCATATATGTGCGTGTCTATTTCTGGACTTCCATTCTGTTCCTTTTATCTATTTATCTAGCTTTGCCAATACTGAAAATGTCCTGATTACAATAGCTTTATAGTGTCTTGACATTAAATAGTAGTAGTTCTCCAACTCTAGTCTTCCTTTTACAAACTTATTTTGGCTAATCTAAGTAGTTTGCATTTCCACATTAATTTTCAATTAGTTTGTCTAGTCTCACAAAAATTCCATCTGGGATTTGACTGGAGCTGTGTTAAATCTTTACATCAATTTGGGAAGAATTTACATCTCAACAATATTGAGTCTTCCAATCTATAGATGGTATACCTCTTCATTTACTTAGATATGTACTTTCTCTCAGTAGTGCTTTATATTTTTCAGTATGCAGGCCTTTAATATCTTTTGTCAGACTTAGCCATACATATTCCATGTTTGATAATATTTTGAATAGTACTTTAGAATTTTTATATATGATTATTTGATATATAGAAATACAATTGATTTCTGGATGTTGAGCTTGTATGTTGCTCTCTTGCTAAACTCATTAATATTAGCAGATTTTTGGAGTAGCTTTCCTTGGATTTTCTACACAATCATATCACCTGTGAATAAAAACAGTGTTTCCATTTCTTTCCATTCTAGAAACACATTGTCCATTTTGCTTTGATTTGATTTATTCTCCATTATTTTTGTATTCTGAGAGAAAATAATAGTCATGTAAGGTAGTTAAAGTAAAGTAAAAGACATGATTCTGAATGCTGACTCTACAGTTTGCGTTGGTATACCTAGCTAAGTTATTTAAATGTACTAAACCTGTTTCTTCACTTATGAAATGGGCATCGTAACAGTTTCTTCTCAAAAAGTTGTTGGAAGTATCAAATGAAATTTTAAGGTTATGACAAAGTTAGCTATTATTATCTTCAGTAAATATGATCATAATTAGGCAGGAGTCCCAATATGAGAGGATAAAGATATATAATTAAGTTGATACAATTTAAAACTAAAAATTAGTTCAGGCTTTATACAAAGAGAATTCAAAGACTTGAACGCTTTTTTTTTTTTTTTACAGATTTCATTTATTTATTCTGCAGATAGATAGAGAGAGAGCACAAGGAGGCAGAGTGGCAGGCAGAGGGAGAGGGAGAAGCAGGCTCTCCGCTGAGCAGGGAGCCAGACGTAGGGCTCGATCCCAGGACCCCAGGATCATGACCTGAGCCGAAGGCAGCTGCTTAACCGACTGAGCCACACAGATGCCCCCAAAGCCTTGAACACTTAAGGGCCAGAAGGACGTAGGTTGGGGTAGAAAGTTATATTTATTGCTTTTATTTTCATCATATTTTCCTAGATGAGCCCAAGATGGATGATGCTTTTAAGACAACTGTGCTGTGTCATAGATGGGTATATGTGTTATGTAGCACTCACAAACTACTCTATTTGGTGTAGAATTCAGGATTCTCAAATTCCAATGAGGAGCATAAAGAAAGATAAAGAAGAAAGCAAAGAGAAACAAAACTGAGCAAGTATACAGCCTCCACCCAACAACCTGACCTTTGGATTGATACATGACGTGTAGTAAGAATCAAGAGCTTCAGCAGAGTCATCTGCTGAAGAACCAACAGTGGTACTCCCCTCCTCCATTATATTAATTGAAGCAGATAGTGGCTACCCTTAACAAGAACAAATCCTTGAAAGAACAGATTTGTTTTGAGAAGTGTGATCGTGTGATATTTGGAGAAGAAGGAGAACAGGGTGTGATGCAACCCAATTTGCTATAGTGGAGGCCATTTCACTTATGGCCATACTCACTGAAAGGGTGGTTTAGAAAAAACTAGCATGTGAGAGCAACAAAGACTCACATCTGCCTTAGTCTGGGCTCTAAATAGAAAAGGTTTCCATTTAGAATTTCTTTCTTTCTTTTTTTTTTTTGAATGTAAGATACCTCACCTGAATTTGGACTTCACATTTAAATTACCTATTTTGACTGAGTGTGTGCCAAGAAAAGAATATAGAAAGTACTCCTATAAGAATATGTTCCCTGGAGCACCTGGCAAATTGTGTTCTGCTCCAGAACTTTTTCAGAGGAAGATATTTGTAAGAAAAGGTCTATTAATGCCTCCCACCAGGAGAATGGTAGAGAAATGATACCACCAAATCTGTTCCTTTATAAAAGCAGTGAAAAATTGTCAAAATCAACTTTTTCAAATTTCTGGAAATTAATCAAAGGCTTGCAATAATCTAACGTGTGTTTTTTTCCAGAAAGATTACTTAATCTCAGTAAGAACAAGTTTTGTGGCATTGCAACTTGTTCTGTTCCCTTCCTCCTTTCCCCACTCCATAGTAGCCTTAAATAATACAACAGATTTGCAAGCATGGTAGCTATAAGATCAGCAGCCTGAAGGCATTACAGAGGAGGTTTGGAGCTCCACAAAAGCCGTATCCCAGAAAATTGTCATAATTTGACCTGCTTGACAATTGTCTGGAAAAATCTCCATTCACAGGGTTTATTTTTATTTGAACTCCGATTTTTCTCATTGGGAAAATCCCCTCCCCAGGTTATTATCAAACAGTATCAGCAGCAGCTATTTAGTATTACAGCTTCCTGCACTGCTGATACTAGCTGAGGCAAACATGAGATTGTCCAAAAAACTTAAAAGTAAAATCTGGGAATGAGATGCCCACAGAGGACTTTGAAAAGCTCTGACATATTCCTGAGCATTGAGAATTCCACATACAAACACAAAGTTGTTTGCATGTTCAGAAAAAAACCCTGAGAAAGCCCTGATCTCTCAACTCTGACGTTGAGGTTCTGCACAAGATGGAAAAGTTATAAACTACCAGAATGTTAAAGGAATACCCAACATAAACACAGAGTCCCTCAGAAAGGGTAGAAGACATTGGTTCAAAGCATTTAAGGAAATATCCATTTAGTCATTGGCTGAACACACATTAATCAAGTGACAACTTCAGCAACTACACAGATCAAAGAATACAGACTTTAGAGAATTCAGGAAAGTCACTAAACAAACAAACCACATCATAGAAACAACAACAACAAACAGCAACAACAACAAAACTTGCTATATTATATTATTTTAAATTTCTAGTTTTCAGCAAAATATTATGAGACATGAAAGAAACATGAAAGTATGGCTTATACACAAAGGTAAAAAGGCAGTCATTAGAAACAGTACCCAAAGAATCTCATAAGTTGGACTCATTAGAAAAACATTTTAAAGCAGTCATTATAAAATGTTCAACTAAATAAAGAAAAATATATTTAAAACATTAAAGAAAAGCATAAGAACACTGCTCAACCAAACAAGAATATCAATAGAGGAAAGTTATTAAAAAGAACCAAATAGAAAACGTCAAGTTGAAAAGGAAAATAATAGTAATGAAAAAATAACCAGAGGGACTCAGCAGTGGATTTGAGCTGGCAAAACAAAGAATCAGAAAATTTGAAGATAGATCAATAGAAGCCATCCAGTCTGAGAAACAAAGAGAAAAAAAAAAAAGGAAAAAAGAAAAATGAACAGAGGCCTGTGGAACACAATCAAGACAGCAATAAATGTTTGAATGGACTCCTAGAGGAAAAGAAAGAAGGGAAGAAAGTATATTTGAAGAAGTAATGGTCCAAAACTTCCTATATTTAATAAATCAATTTATACATACTTGAAAGCAGAAAGATGAAAAAAGACTTGGATTAGGAATGCTCAATAAAATGAACAACTGACTCTGGACAAAACAGAGTGGGGTGACATCTTCAAGGCATTGAAAGGCAAAGGCTATTAACCAAGAATTCTATACCCAGAAAAACTATCCTTCAAAAATTTGGAAGACATGACACTGTAAGCAAAAGCACAGAGATTTTTTCACTAGCATACTTTGCCTACAAGAAATACAAAATGGAGTCCTGATATGAAAGAATGCTAGTGAGTAGCCCAAATCCACACAAAGAAATAAATAACAGTGCTAATAGAATCTACATAAGTAAATGTAAAAAACAACATAAACATTTTTGTAACACTTTCTTCTTTTGAAACACAATAACATGAAGTAATTATTATAAAACTGTGTTGGTAGGTTCATAAAGTACAAGTTTGTAATTTGTATGATAATAATACTACAAAGGAAGGGAAGAAAATGGAACTATATTAGAGCAAAGCTTTTGTATACTATTGTAATGAAATTGGTATTAATCCAATGTAGATTACTTTAAATTAAGAATTCATTTTAATACCCAGAGCAACCACTAAAAAAATAAAATCTAAAAATATCTTTTAAAAAGAGGGGATATAAAACAGAAACCATGTAAGATATATTAAAAAAAACTGAAATGACAGATGCAAATGCTACATTACTAGTAATTACTTTAAATGTAAATAGATGAAACATTCTAATCAACAGGCAGAAATTATCAGACTAGATTACAAAACAAGACACAATTACATGCTCTCTACAGGAAGATTAAAAAACACAATAGATTTAATATAATGGGATGGAAAAGATAGATAATGCAAACAGAAAGCACAAGAAATCTGGAGTGACTGTACTAATATCAAGAAAATTAGACTAAAAAAAGTTACTGGAGATAAAGAGGAACATTGTGTGATGTGTGATAATAAAAGGGTCAGGCCATCAGATATAACAACAACAAAAAACACCTTGACCTTTGTCCTGCACCATATTAAAAAAATAACAACTTCATCACAGACCTAGGTATGAACCCTAAAACTATAAACTATCTAGTAGAAAACATTCCAACAATAGAAAAGACAGGGTTTTTTTTTGAGATTTTATTTATTCATTTGAGAGAGAGAATGAGATAGAGAGAGAGCATGAGAGCGGGGAGGGTCAGAGGGAGAAGCAGACTCCCTGCTGAGCAGGGAGCCCGATGTGGGACCCGATCCTGGGACTCCAGGATCATGACCTGAGCCGAAGGCAGTCGCTTAACCAACTGAGCCACCCAGGCGCCCTAGAAGAGACAGTTTTT
>NC_138381.1:46786913-46803198 GCF_054177405.1 Leptonychotes weddellii | reverse complement strand
ACATTATCAGTCATTAAAGAGATTCAGATTATCCCTGAGAAAATGAGGTTGAAATAACATTTGTAAAGAGTTAAGGAGAATATGAGACAGGAAAATTCCAATCCTCATTTATAGATCATAGATGCAAGAAATTCCTAATAAATATTTAACATATTGAATCCAAAAGTATTATTTTAAAATACTAATATACAAGAAGCGTTCACTTCTGAGATGCAATAATTACTTAACAGAAATTACTTTGAATAGGGGCGCCTGGGTGGCTCAGTTGGTTAAGTGACTGCCTTCGGCTCAGGTCATGATCCTGGAGTCCTGGGATCAAGTCCTGCATCGGGCTCCCTGCTCAGCAGGGAGTCTGCTTCTCCCTCTGACCCTCCCCCCTCTCATGCTCTCTCTATCTCATTCTCTCTCTCAAATAAATAAAATCTTTAAAAAAAAAAAAGAAATTACTTTGAATAAATTTAACACATTGAGGAATTAATGGAGGATGGCACAGCCCTAGCAGAAAAATCATTGTTCAAATTTAGTACCCATTCATCATTAAAAACTTTAAATAAACTGGGAATAGAAAGGAAATTCCTTGATGTGATAAAGGAATCTACAAAAAAATTACAGAAATTAAAATTAATGATGAAATTGTAGGAGCAACCCCTTAAAATTAAGCAGTGTACAAAGGATTTCTGTTATCACTTTTTCTCTTCAACAGTGAATTGTATCCTCTAGTTAGTGCAATAGAAATTAGGAAAAAATAAATAAAACCACCATCATTCATAGACAATGTATGAATTTGTACATAGAAAATTCAACAGGTATGTTGAAAAAATTGGAATTAATAATAGCATTCAAACAGCGTAGTAAGCATAAAATCAACATAAAATAACCAGTATGTTCCTATATACCAGATAGAAATTAAAAACTCCAATGAAGATGACATCATTCAGAAAGACAAAAATAAAATATGATACACAGGGATAAATTTAACAAAATATCTTGGAAGTCTATACCAAAAATATCATAGAGACACACAGAAATGCCTTCAGCTATGAAAATTTATTGGGAGCATAGGAGCAGAGAATACCATTTCACTGGTCATACACTCAGGCCTCATGGAGAATGGGGCTCTCATTCTGTGTCCTGGTAATTACAGTAACGATAGCAGTAGCTCTATTGGCATTCTTCCTGGTCTAGTGACTGCTATACTATTGCGTTTAGCTCCTCCGCATCTATTTCATACTGCTCTTTCTTTCTTCACCACACATAAACTTTCTAATGGAGAATCATATTGGTTTGATTAACACCTATTCAGGTTAGGGTCCTTATTGGACAGAAATCTCTAAGACATAGAAATACTAATGATTGCTAATTATTTAATTCTTACTAGGGCCCAGGTGCTTTTTATATATTATTTATTTCATTTAAACCTAATAAAAATCAAATGAAATAAGTATAATTCATACCCCTTTTTACAAGTAGGGAAACTGATGCTTCGAATGGTTACATAAATATGCCAAAGTCACCTAGCTAGTAAGTGCTGTGTCCATGCTCTCAGTCACTCTGCACATGCTCCTAATCACTGTCTCTTACTGGTTCAGTCTCTACAGTGTCACATATCAGTAGAACGTAGATTCCTGTTCTAATAACTGTGGTCAGGAAAACAGGGCTATATATATTACAAAGCATTATAATCTTTTCACAAGAACTTGTTGCTAATTTTTTAAGAGGCAATAGAGATGGAAAATTCTTGTGTTATTACTCAGCAATAAAAGCATATCAATCCTGTTTAGTATTAGTTGCCATAAAATAAAACTGGTAGTATAATTTATTCTAAGAACTATTACCCTGATACAGTAGATTAAACTTGCATTTTAAAAAATGCCAACATAGCTATATTCTGATTTTTTTAAGGCACAGATTAAGCATTTTTGTATCCAAATGTTGTTCTTATCTTTGTACTTTGTACTTTTTCTCCATGGTTTTGTTCTATCAGAGCAATTCCAGAACCAAGAGTGAATACCCTATAATTAAAATGACAATGACTCTCTATGAATATACTCTAGAATTCAGTGGGAGAGGAGCAGCAAAAGGGAGGTGATCAATCTCTATGGTTAACTGCTATAACATCAGGACAATAAAGTATCTAACACTTTCAATTATATTTCAGATTTCTTGGCAATAGTCATAGAACCTAGTACTATGCTCTGAATTTAATAGGCACTCAAGAAGTTTGTATAGGGAATGAAAAGTGACTATACATTTTTCTTAATATCCATAGCCTGTTTGCATTTCTTGTTGCCAACAAAAATCATACAAGTAATAGGAAATATTTTCCCTGGACTGGAAAGTGGGGTTAAATCAACATGGCAAAATCAGTTCCACATATTTTTAGGGCAAATGACAATGCACTGAAACACCAACGGTCCTATACAAGGCTGCTAACAAGGAAATGGGTAAGTTGAGTAAAACTGCAGCTTTTTAAAAACTTGACTACTGAATGGACAGTGCCTGTTAAATATTTTTCAGAGCCCAGGAACTCCAGACCCAGCTAACAAGGAAGAATTCAGGGTCCACAGCCATTTTACATCCCCTCTAAAAGCAGTCAGTAGTAGAGAGTGTCTAGAAAATCGTCGAAATTCACTAAAGCCTGTCATTTGATACAATACAAAGAAGCAGTTCTTATAAAAAGGGTAAGAACAAGAGACCATGAATCCCTAGCAGAGGGAAAGAAAAGAACCATGAAAACAATATGGTACTGATGCATCCAGCTCCAAAAAGAAAGGAATCTAAAATCATTTGTGCAGGTGTTGCAAAATGGTGCTTTCCACAGCCCCTGAATGATGGAAAACCTCCATGAATAAAATTCCACAAAACACACTAGCCCTTACTATAATCCAATATATTCCCAGCACATCTGAATCATAAACACTTAGTGAAAGAAAGATCAAGAATATAAAATTTTCAAGTATGACTGATTCAAAATTAAGTAAAGCTGAATCTTTAAAATACAGATACTACAAATTAATGTATCAATTGATCTGAATATTAAAATGCTGATATTAAAATTACTGACTTTTCATAAATAAAAATGATGGAAAGGTTTATTTTAGCCTATTTTATAAATACCACTTTTTCTAACACTTTCCCTATTAAGCTAGAAAGCATAAACTCAGAATATTAATTGGTTGGGTCAATGCAATTAATTTAGTTAGATCTAAAGAAAATTTGGTATTGAGCACAAAAGAAAGGGAAAAAATTTAATATAGAATAAACACATCTGAGCCTTGCATGCCACGCACTAAACAATAAAACACTGAAAAATATGAAAAACAAGTATATGAGAAGAAAAAAAGATTGTAACAGTGGGAACTTGTCCTACATTCTCTGCTTCTCTGGTCTTTCCTTCCTTGATATTTCTCCATCCCAATTTTTGCAACAGATCTCTATTTGAAATTCATACATATATGTGTTACATGCAATCCTCAGCCCTGTATGCAAATTAGTATCACCTGGAGAGCTTTGAAAAATATGTGTTCGACTCAACCCCAGACTCCTTATGTATACCCTACCTCCTAAGGTTGAGGACAGGTATAGATATTTTAAGAACACTTCAAATCTTAAAGCCTGGGTTGATAGTCACTGTTGAAGAACTCAAACAAAGAAATGAATGCTGCTTCCCTAACAAAAATAAGTCTGTGAATGGCATTTGATTATTTCAGAAATTCCGGAAGTGTTTCATTCTTACCACTAAAATTGAAAAGAGAATATATTTTTGTAAAAAAAAAAAAAAGACTCATTGTACCTAGGCATTACTATCTAAATCTGTACCATTATCAGAAACATGAAATAGGGATAATACAAAAAGCATGGATCACTATTTTTTAAGGACAAGGGACATATGTAAAATGCAGTTGCAATTTGCTTTATGACATTCTATAAGGTTAATGAACTTGCTAAAAGTATACTAATCCTCTTGCTAAGCAACTAAATTTTCTGTGCACCTCCAAAACAAGAATCCTAAATTATTAAACATTTTAAGAGGCTAATTCAGGACTGGTGTGTTGTTATAAGAAAAGAAGAGAACCAAGTATTTTCATGACAGCCGTGCTTACCTGGAAATTGTCCTAAGAAATCTAATCACATTACCAAGATGTATAAAAGACAATGAAGAAACTGTTGCCCCTGGGATGATGACCTTGAGTTGAGTAAACTAAGAGTTTGATCTAAACAACTAGTTTGATAAATAAAAGGTGTCCTAACACCCTGATTGAATGACTGGTTGATTTTCTGAATTACCTAAAACTAGATTCTAGCAACAAAAATGAAGCCATGATATTAAATAACAGTTGAAATAGACAATATAGTGGGAATATGAAAATCCATATATTCTTCTTTCATAGCATTTTAAGTATTTCAAGGTATTTTAAAGCTAGGAAAGAAATATCTTTGTGCATCTATTAAACTGCCCTTTCAGGACGAAATTACAAATTTTAACATTCTTATCACATATATTGGAAAAATCACTCAAAGGATTCTTGACATTTCTTAAAACATATATTATTATAACAGTATTCTTTTTTTTTTTAGATTTTATTTATTTATCTGAGTGAGGGAGAGACAGCAAGAGAGGGAACACAAGCAGGGGGATTGGGAGAAGGAGAAGCAGGCTTCCTGCCAAGCAGGGAGCCTGATACAGGGCTCGATCCCAGGATTCCGGGATCATGAGTCAAGCGGAAGGCAGAAGCCTAAGGACTAAGCCACCCAGGCCCCCCTATAACAGTATTCTTTTAATGGTCACTCCCTATAGTATTTTAATTATATCTTAGTTGAATAGTTGAATTCTACTATATTGTCTCCACTTATGATAATTAGGAAACATCAGTTACCCTAAGACTAAATCCTTATGCTGCAAAGCAAGCTTACTTCCATCCAGCTGTGCTTCCTTTTCTAACATAAACCCCTATGTATCTGCCTATAGAACCACGGAAACTAAGCATATCAGAACAGTGGCTAATAGCAGTTTCTAAGCCAGATTCCCTTGGTTAAAACTTGTCACCATAACACATTAGCTAACCAGTCTTGAACAAATTACTTTAGCTCTTTGATTCAATTTCTATGAAATGTTAATACTCACATATCTACATCAAGGATTTTCAAAAATTCCTTCACAAATGAATCATCTAAGAACCTTGTTAAGATTCTGTCACTCATTAATTGTGTTTAATATGGAATCTGATATTCTGCATTTTTAAACTCTCCAGATGATGCTTATCAAAGCTGCTGGTTATTGCCAAACTTTGAGTAGCAGGATCTGCATCATGGGGTCATTGTGAGGGCTAGATGAGATAATTCATGTAAAATTATTAATACAGTGTTTTTCACATAGTAAGCGCTCTTATCATTAGCATTTTAAGGAAGTTAAAATTATGTGACTTAATATATTTATTTTACAGATAACTGAGGACTTGAAATGACTTGTTCAATGAAGTCCTTTGATTGTTACCCAAAGCTTCCTTGTCCATTTCTTCCAAACTTTGATCACGTTATCCCTCTTGCCCTCATCTAGAATGCATTCCAAATCTACTTTTTCTACACTAGTGCTATCCATTCAAAACTCATAGCTTAACAGCACCCCTGGGAAGCCTTTCCAATTGTCCATATCTATATTGTCTCCCTGCTCCTCAGAGCTGCTATTTTTCTCTTTTTTGCCAATCCTTTTGTATTTCCCACATATATTTTATTTAAAATATTTAGAGCATAATCCAACTAAATAACAATAATTTATAGATAAAAGATCATTCATGTAATTTCTTATCATTATTAATGACATAATAATGTCAGTTAGGTAGATTGTTCAGGAAAAGCAGAACACCCATTCCCTTCATGCCTTTTCTAACAGTGTATTCTTGATTACTTTCATGAGTTCTTAAAGGGAGAATAGGATATGGAACTAGAATAACCTGAGTTGGAGTGCTCAGGCACACTTATAAGTCTGTATGGTGTGGAGTTAAGACAGCAGAGTAGTAGGGGGATCCTATGCTTGCTTACTCTCTAGATAAATATCAAATCATTCTGAACACCCAAGAAATTTATCTGAGGACTGAAAGAGGGAGAAAAGAGGCCACATTGTGGAAGGTAGGAGGTACAGAGATGTGATTTGGGGGAGAAAAGAAACACGAATGCTGCAGAGGGGAGGAAGCCCTGATCACAGAGTAGAAAAAGAAAGAGAGAGACAGAGGGAGAGACAGAGACAAGTGCACAGGGGATTGCACAAGAAAAACACTTCCCCAAAACCACTGACTGGGAAAATGAGTGGGGTTGATCACTGTGAGTTTTTACAACCAGTGGAACCACAAAACTGAAGTTTTAGAGGTCCCTGCCATTGTATGTGTGGAGTCTGGTGGGTGCAGCAGTATTCCTGTGGAGAGGGAGGGCAGAGGCCCAGGAGCAAACAGGATGGTCTGAGGATTCCCTGGGTTGCACTGGGACAGACAGTTCCTCCTTCTTGGAGTGCATCTGGGAGAGGTAGCATTGCCTCTCAGGGGACAAAAGAGCCAGTGGGCACCACTGCACTGCCCCATTCATTACCATAGGTGCAGAGACACCTGCTGAGGGCACCTAACCTGGATGCTGGCTTTTTGCTGCACTTTACTCTAAAATCCAAGCTCCTGTGCATTTGTGTGACTGTCTTTCTGAGAAAGTTAGCACCAGCTCCAGCATGGGAAGACCCTCCCCCAGATCAGCATGGGTCCATGCAATTCTGGGTCCCTAGAATTTGGAGTTTTGAAATTCACTCAGCATACCTGAGATAAAACACAGGAGCACAGGAACACTGCCACTGCTGGGCAGGCAGCTGGCTTGGATACAGACAGGGTGAAGGCATGGATCTGACAGAAGCCTGGGACACATGAAAGGAGATTGTCTGCTCTTTGGTGAAGGCTTCCTGGACATCAGCGGGTGCAAAATCCCCTCTCTGGGTCTGAGGGAGTGGGCTGGTGTCATTTTTCTCCCCCACCCATCAGCATAGATGGACTTAAGTGAGAGCAGAGCATCCAACGGAGGCTTAAGCCACTTATACCAAGACCCATTGCCCTGCACTCGGCAGGTGTGTCTTTACTATTGCAAGTGTGCCTGAGAGCCAAAGCAACAATGGGCCACTCCCCCAGAAGACCAGGGCAAAGCCCCCGCAAGCACCAAGTCTACTGACCATAGTGTGCTGCAAGGCTTCACCTCTAGTGGAAATAAGAGCAGGCCTATGTTAACAAGCAGACCAGAGAACACCTGGATAAAACTCGCCACACAGGACAAGGCCAAACACTCCCCACTGCAGGCAAGGAGAAACTCTGCAGAGGACTGACATGAGGAAAAAAGAAGCCAAAATACAAGAGCAGAGTGCATACAGCATATACCAGAAACACTTCCTGAAGCACCAGGCCCTGGACAGTATATGACCTCTTCTTAATAAATCCATTACTCTCAGGAGCAGGAAACAACAGGCTTTCCTAACACAAAGAAGTACCCAGAGACCTAGACAAATGACAAGACAGAGGAATTCATCCCAAAAGAAAGAACCAGAAAAGGTCACAGCCAGGGATCTAATTGAAATGGATATAAGTTATATGCTTGATCCAGAATTTAAAACAGCAATCAAAAGGATACTAGCTGGGCTTGAGAAAAGCATAAAAGACATCAGGGAGTCCCTTACTGCAGGATAAAAGACCTAAAAAGTAGTCAGGCTGAAATAAAAAATACTATAACTGAGATGCAAAACCAATTGGATGTAATGGCCACAAGGATAGAGGAAGCAGAGGAACAAATAAGTGATATAGAAGATAAAATAATGAAGCTGAAAAGAAGAGGGAAAGAAAAATATCGGATCATGAATGTAGACATAGGGAACTGAGCAACTCCATGAAGCATAACATTCATATCATAGGAGTCCCAGAAGAAGAGAGGGAAAAAGGTGCAGAATGTTTATTTGAGGAAAGTATAGCTGAAAACTTCTCTAATCTGAGGAAGGAAACAGACATCCAAATCCAGGAGACATGGAGAACTCTGATCAAAATCAAAAAAGGAGGCCAACAACAAGACGTATCATAGTAAAATTTGCAAAATACAGAAATAAGAAAAAAAATCCCAAAGCATCAAAGGAAAAGAAATCCCTAACTTACAAGGAAAGACAAATGAGGTTAGCAGCAGACCTATCCACAGAAACTTGGCAGGCCAGAAGAAGGTGGCATGATATATTCAATGTGCAGAATGGGAAAAATATGTAGCTGAGAATACTTTATCCAGCAAGCAAGGCTGTCATTCAGAATTACAAAGAACTTCCAAGACAAGCAAAAACTAAATGAGTTTGTGACCACTAAACCAAGCCTGCAAGAAATATTAAAGAGGACACTTTGAATGGGAAAGACAGACCAAACATGACAAAGACTAGAAAGAAAAGAGAAAATCTCCACAAACAATGACCTAACAGGTGATACAATGGCATGAAATTCTTATCTATAAACAGTCACTCTGAATGTAAAAGACCAAATGCTCCAATCAAAAGACATAGGGTATCAGAATGGATAAAAAAACAAGACCCATCTATGTGCTCCCTACAAGAGACCCATTTTAGACCTAAACACACCTGCAAATTGAAAGTGAGGGGATGGAGTACCATTTATACTAATGAACGTCAAAAGAAATCCAAAGTAGCCATACTTATATCAGACAAACTAGATTTTAAACCAAAGACTATAATAAGAGATGAAGAAGGGCACTGTATCATAATAAAGGGGTCTATCCAACAAGATCTAACAATCATAAATATTTATACCCCCAACTTGGGAGCACCCAAATATATAAACCAATTAATAACAAACATAAAGAAACTCATTGATAATAATACAATAATAGTAAGGGACTTGAACACCCCACTTACAGCAATGGACAGATCATCCTAGCAGAAGATCAACAAGGAAACAAGGGTTTTGAATGACACACTGAACCAGATGGACTTAACATATATTCAGAACATCTCATCCTGAAGCAGCAGAATACACATTCTTTTCAAGGGCACACAGAACATTCTCCAGAACAGATCACATACTGGTTCACAAATCAGCCCTCTACCAGTATAAAAAGATTAAGATCATACTATGCATATTTTCAGACCACAACGCTATGAAACTTGAAGTCAACCACAAAAAAATTTTGGAAAGACCACTAATACATGGAGGTTGAAGAACATCCTACTAAGGAATGAATGGGTTAGCCAGGAAATTAAAGAAGAAATTTAAAAAAAAATACATGGAAGCAAATGAAAATGAAAACACAATGGTACAAAACCATTGGGATGCATCAAAGGTGAGCATAAGAGGGAAGCATAGCAATACAGGCCTCAAGAAGCAAGAAAAATCTCAAATACACAACCTAACCTTCCACCTAAAGGAGCTAGTAAAGGAACAGCAAATGAAGCCTAATGCCAGCAGAGGAAGGGAAATAATAAAGATTAGAGCAGAAATAAATGATACAGAAACAAACAAACAAACAAAAAAACCCCAGAAGAACAGATCAAAGAAACTAAGAACTGGTTCTTTGAAAGAATTACAACGTGTGCCTGGGTGGCTCAGTCAGTTAAGCATCTGCCTTCAGCTCAGGTCATGATCCCAGGGTCCTGAGATGAAGCCCTGCATCGGGCTCCCTGCTCAGCGGGGAGCCTGTTTCTCCCTCTACCCCTACCCCCTACTCATGCACACTCTCTTTCTCTGTCTGAAATTAAAAAAAAAAAATTAATAAATTTATAAACTCCTACCCAGACTTATCAAAAAGAAAAGAGAAAGGATTGAAATAAATAAAATCATCAATGAGAGAAGAGACATCACAACCAATACTACAGAAATACAAATAATTATAAGAGAATGTTATGAAACATTAAATGCCAACAAATTGGGCAATCTGGAAGAAATGGATAAATTCCTAGAAACATATAAACTACCAAAACTGAAACAGGAAGAAATAGAAGATTTGAATGGACCCATAACCAGCAAAAAATTGAATCTGTAATCAAGAAAACTCCCAACAAAAAAAAGTCTAGGGCCAGATGGCTTCCCAGGGAAATTCTACCAAATGTTTAAAGAAGATTTAACACCTATTTTTCTCAAACTGTTCCAAAAAATAGAAATGGAAGGAAAACTTCGAAACTCATTCTACAAGGCCATTATTATTTGATTCCAAAACCAGACAAACACCTTACTAAAAAGGAGAATTACAGGTCAGTATTCCTGATGAACAAGGATGCAAAAATTCTCAACAAGGCACTAGCAAATCGAGTCCAACACTACATTAAAAGAATTATTCACCACAGTCAAGTGGGATTTATTCTTGGGCTGCAAAGGTGGTTTGATATTCACAAATCAATCAATGTGATATACCACATTGATAAAAGAAAGGATAAGAACTATACGGTCCTGTCAATAGATGCAAACGAATCATTTGACAAATATAGCATCGATTCTTGATAAAAACCCTCAACAAGGTAGGTATAGAGGGAACATACCTCTATATCTCTAAACATCATAAAGGCATATACAAAAGACCCACCTCTAGTATTCTCAATGAGAAAAACAGAGCTTTTCCTCTAAGGTCAGGAATGCAATACGGATGTCCATTCTCACCATTGTTATTTAACATAGTACTGGAAGTCCTAGCTTCAGCAATCAGACAACAAAAAGAAATAAAAGGCATCCAAATTGACAAGGAAGAAGTCACACTTTCACTATTTACAGATGGCATGATACTCTATGTAGAAAACCTGAAAGACTCCACCAAAAAATTGCTAGAACTGATACACAAATCCAGCAAAGTCGTAGGATGCAAAATCAATGTACAGAAATCTGTTGCATTTCTATACACCAATAATGAAGCAGCAGAAAGAGAAATCAAGGAATCGATCCCATTTATAATTGCACCAAAAACCATGAGATACCTAGAAATAAACCTAACAAAAAAGTTAGAAAATCTGTATGCTGACTATAGAACACTTATGAAAGATATTGAAGAAGACAAAGAAATGGAAAAACATTCCACACTTATGGATTGGAAGAACCAATATGGTTAAAACTTCTATATAATCCAAAGCAATCTACATATTTAATGCAATCCCTATCTAAATACCACCAGCATTTTTCATAGATCTAGAATAATTTAACATTTGTATGGAACCACAAAAGACCCCAAATAGCCAAGGTAATGTTGAAAAAGAAAAGCAAAGCTGGAGGCATTCCAATTCTGGACTTCAAGGTATATTTCAAAGCTGTAATTATCAAGGCAGTATGGTACTGTCATAAAAACTGACACACAGATAAATGGAACAGAATAGAAAACCCAGAAGTGGACCCAGAACTGTATGGTCAGCTAATCTTCAAGAAAGAATATCCTATGGAAAAGAGACAGTCTTTTCAACAAATGGTGTTGGGAAAACTGGACAGCCACATGTAGAAAATGAAACTGGACCATTCTCTTTCACCATACACAAAGATAAACTCAAAATGGATGAAAGACCTAAATGTGAGACAGGAATCCATTAAAATCCTAGAGAAGAACACAGGCAGCAACGTCTTTGACCTCAGCCATAGCAACTGCTTACTAGACACATCTCTGGAGGCAAGGGAAACAGAAGCAAAAATAAACTGTTAGGCCCTCATCAAGTTAAAAAGCTTTTGCACAGCAAGGATGCGATCAACAAAATTAAAAGACAACCTACTGAATGGGAGAAGATATTTGCAAATGACATATCTGATAAAGGGTTAGTATCCAAAATCTATAAAGAACTTATCAAACTCAACACCCCAAAAACAAATAATTCAGTTAAGAAATGGGCAAAAGACAGGAACAGACATTTCTCCAGAGAAGATATCCAGATTGTTAGCAGACACATGAAAAGATGCTCATCAGTAATCATCAAGGAAATACAAATCAAAAGTACGATGAGATACCACCTCACACCTGTCATGTGGGTAATTTGACAACATAGGATACAGCAGATGTAGTTAGGATGTGGAAAAAAGGGAACCCTCTTAAACTGTTGGTGGGAATGCAAACCAGTGCAGCCAGTGTGGAAAACTGTATGGACGTTCCTCCAAAAGTTAAAAATAGAACTACCCTGTGATCCAACAATTACACTATTAGGTATTTACCCAAAGGATACAAAAATATTTATTCAAAGGGGCACATGCACTGTGATGTTTATAGCAGCATTATCAGCAATAGGCAAATTATGGAAAAAGCTCAAGTGTCCATAGACTGATGAATGGATAAAGAAGATGTGGTGTGTATATATACAGCAGGGTATTACTCAACCATCAAAAAGAATGAAATCTTGCCATTTGTATTGACATGGGTGGAGCTAGAGTGTATTATGCTAAGTGAAATAAGTCAGAGAAAACAAATACTATATGATTTCACTCATATGTGGAATTTAAGAAACAAAACAGATGGATATGGTGGAAGGAAAAAAAAGAGGGAGGCAAACCGTAAGAGACTCTTAACTATAAAGAACACACTGAGGGTTGCTGGAGAGGAGGTGGGTGGAGGATGGGCTAAATGGGTGATCGACATTAAGGAGGGCACATGTGATGAGCATTGGGTGTTATATGTAAGTGATGAATCACTAAATTCCACTCCTGAAACTAATATACACTATATGTTAACTAGAATTTGGACAAGAACTTAAAACATAAAAAATTGGCATAGTGACAGTGAAAAATATAAAATAAAAATAAAAGGTGTACAATTCTTTTAAATTCTGTCAGAATGGATAAAATTGACAACACAGGATACAATAGATGTTGTGACAATGCAAAGAAAGGGGAATCATCTTACACTGTTGGTGGGAATGCAAGCTGGTGCAGCCACTCTAGAAAACAGTATGGAGGTTCCTCCAAAAGTTAAAAATAGAACCACCCTACAACCCAGCAATTGCACTACTAGGTGTTTACCCAAAGGATACAAAAATACTTATTCAATATGTATAATAAGCCACCTGACTACAGTGATTGGTGCTTTGTCAAAATAATTCTCCCCAAAATCAAAAGATCTCCTTAAATATTTTAGAACTGTTTGTAGAAAGAATTTATAACATATATATTTGCTATAAATATATATTTTTTAACATATAAAATGCCTATTTTTATCATTTTATATAAAAGAAGTTGAGAGGTGCTAGAAAGTTACTACATTACAATTGAGATGTTGTACATATATTATAAAACATTACATAAACAATTCTACTGATTTTTAAAAAATATATGAGTGGGACAGAGATCAAAGGAGGTATTATTATATTATATATTATATTATATTATTATCTTAGAAGGAATGAAGCATGAAATTCTTAAAGGTCTTAAACAGATTCTCTGACATTTGTACAAACACAGGAACATCAAAAATTTAAAATGTTGACTGTATTATATAGACAATAATCACATAAAATGGGATTTAGGTTCTTGTCCAAATAGAGAAAAATTATTGTTCTTTATATAATTTACCAGATTATCCAAGAAGGGTGACTAAAATAAACATCTTTTTAAAAGCATTTGTGGGGGCAGCTGGGTGGCCCAGTCCGTTAAGCGGCTGGCTCTTGATTTCGACTCAGGTTTGATCACAGGGTCCTAGGATTGAGCCCCTCATTGGGCTCCATGCTCAGTGGGGAGTCGGATTCAGGATTCTCTCTCTCTGCCCTGCCCCCCAAAATAAATGCATAAATCTTTTTAAAAAATTTTTAAAAAAGCATTTCTGAAGGGGTAATATATCTGTGGCTATTCCTTGTGAAGATTTAAAGAAAGAAAATACCTTGTCCTGCTATCATATAACAAAACACTATTTTCCTGAGTAACTGGTATAATTTAACAGATAAAAATGTCACTGAACTCAATAGTGGCTGGTGGTTTTATAAGTCCAATACAAGCAGAATTTGTTCAGAAGTTTCTCTAGAATTTATAAATATGACTAAGGTTAAAATCAATATTTAGCCATGGACTTATTTATTTATTTATTTATTTAATTTATTTTTTATTCCCAACAGTCTGGTAGAACAGTACCAATGACACTGGATTGGAGAATCACAGAATTATATATCTAAAATGTCCCTAGAAATCATGTGATCCAAATCCTTACCTTTACAGATAAGGACAGTGTAGTCTGCAGAAGTGTTAAAATGCCCCTTTGGTCCAAATGAATTAGGAGAAGGACAGGAAAGAAAGAGTGGATTTGTTGTTTCCTAGGCTATAGTGAACATTTTTGCTATTCTATACAGTCCTCTCTATTGAGTATAGAAATGTGTCACCCTAAAACATATATTCAAATCCTAATCCCAGTTACCCATGAAAGTGACCTTATTTGGATAATAGGGTCTTTGCAGATGTAATGAAGTTAAGATGAGGTCATACTGGATTAGATGGGCCCTAATTAAATAATTGGTGTCTTTAGAAGAAGAGAGAAATTTGGACACAGAGAAACACACAGAAAGATGTGAAAACACAGGCGGAGAACACCACATGAAAATGCAGGCAGATATTGGAGTGATGCATCTACAAGCCAAGGAATGCAAAGAATTGTCAGCAACCACCAGAAGCTAGGAGAAAGGAGAGGTCCAGATTCTCCCTCAGAGCCTCCATAAGAACCAACCCTGTTGCACTTCCATTCACCAGAAGTGTGTGAGGGAACACATTTCTTTTGTTTTAAGCCATCCAGTTTGTGGCAGCCCTAGGAAATGAAAACACCTTCCAATACCTCGACCATTTCTGTGTACTCCTTCCCAGTTTAGGTATACAACTGCTTCCAAAAACCTGAAGCTGGAACTTCTGTCAGGGAGACTGCCTTTAGACTAGTGGAACCACTTTTCCTGCAGGTAGAGAGCCTGAAGCTTTTGGGACTGTAAATTCTCTCTGGGACTGTCCTTAGCCAATAACTAGTGGTATTGGGAATGGCTCCTCTAGCCCGTGGTAGGGACAAGCTTTGAGACATACATTTCACTCCAGAGTTCTACAGGATATAATTAACATTATCTTCCATATGAAATCGCCTAAAATCATATTTTTTCTTGTCTTCCTCTTCCCCGTCTGGCTTCCCAAATACTTTATCAATTTCACTGATAGCACCTCGTAATACATCACTTGTACACAAATCCTCATCCTGCTCTGAGACCTTGACCATTTTGTCTTTAACCAACTTGTTTGTTTACCATTTGTTGTTTCCCTATAATACTTACCACTTACACAGAAATTGGCTGAGGCTCCAGGGTATAAGGTCTAAAATCTGTCTCACAGGTGTCAATGAAGTTATGTTAAGTAAAAGCTATGTTACCTATTTGTTTTTATTTAGGAGTAAATAATAGTTTCTGGACAAATAAGCCATGCAAACAAATAGTTTAAGCAAGAGGATAGTGACTAAAGGAGAAAAAAAAATGGAAGGGGATCTTCAATATTAATTATATTTGCTTAAATCTGTGGAAATCAATTAGCCCATTAAAAATTGATAATAAGTGGTCAGAAAAGGTTGTCAGTGAGAAAGATTACAAAGTCTTTTAGAAGGTTCTTGCATCACTCCAGGCAAATGGTGACTGTGACTTAGAATTATATAGTGACAATGGATATATAAAGAAAGTAGAGCAACCTTAACTGGGAAGGGACAATCATGAGCAATTGATAATTGTTTACATGTGAAGGGGAGGAGAGAATAAAAAGTCAAAACGAATTAAAATATTCTAATATGAGAGAATGAAAGCATGGGGTATAAAGAGCTGGTCTAGGCAAGAAAGTAATAACTATAGTAACCACTATTTTCTCTCTATATTATCATTACTCATGAGACTCCAGTTGCTTCATCTCTGTTCAGACTTTTGCCACTGCCACACTTTGTCCCAAGGGTATACAATCATCACATCTATAGTAACAAAGTTTGGAAGACACCTTTTCTACCTTTATTAAATCCACAAAAGAGCAGATATAGTTATATATAAAGAATATTCCTTTTGTTTTTAAGTTTATATACACCAAAATTCACTTACTTTGTTGTATAGTTTTATGAGTTTTGATAAATGCATATTGTTGCAAACATTACTATCAAATAGAGAAGTGTATCACCCACCTCCAAAATTTCCAAATGCTACCACTTTGTACTTTACCATTGTTCTTAAGCCCAGACAACCACCAATCTGTTCACTTTTCCTATAAAAACACATAAATGGAATCACAAAGTGTGTAGCCTTTCAGTATGCCTTCTTTTGCTTGGCCTATTGCATCTGAGA
>NC_138381.1:46765141-46786413 GCF_054177405.1 Leptonychotes weddellii | reverse complement strand
AATAGCCATATGTAGGAAAATCATGGCTCTGAAAAGTAATTTCAATAAAAGGTAGTTGAAATTGGGCGCCTGGGTGGCTCAGTTGGTTAAGCGACTGCCTTTGGCTCAGGTCATGAACCCAGAGTCCTGGGATGGAGTCCCACATCGGGCTCCCGGCTCAGCAGGGAGCCTGCTTCTCCCTCTTACCCTGTCCCCTCTCATGCTGTTTTTCTCTCTCTCTCTCTCAAATAAATAAATAAAATATTAAAAAAAAGAAAATAAATTTAAGATACTTAAGTTATTATTTCCTTGCAAATAGTTTTTGCACATCTATCAAGTGCACAACATATTCTGATCCTTATAAAGAAAAATGATTAATAAGATTTAGTACTAAAACTTGTAACCCAAACTAAGGTCAATTTTCCATACAATCAGATTAAAATCTGCCACATAAATCCATATACCCATATGAGTCTGTCAATAATATCAACAAAACAGTCTCTTAAATCTTTCATGTAGTCATGAATAAACACTTGCAGTGTTTGGAGAAACTGAGATACCATATGCTCAGGAAAAAAAAAAATTACGGTATCAGGTCCTCTATGATCAATACTACAAAAGTGAGAGAACCATACTATAAATGTTAAAGGAATCCAGAAGCATGAGAGCTCACTTTTAGGTGGAATAAGTGAAAAAAGCTTCCTGGATGGAGTGGTATCAAAGCTAGTCTCGAAAAATATTTTTTACTGCAATAGCTCTAGAGGTGAAAGGTGATAGGTAAGGAAAAAAACGGTGGAGGATATGCATTTTAGAAAGAAGTCATGACACAAATAGATGGGTAGATGGGAAAGGTGGTAGCGTATGGGCAAGGCCAGCTTAGGTGTGGAAAGCAATGAAAGCAATTCAGTTTTTTTTTTTGTTTTGTTTTGTTGTTTTTTTTTTTTGTTGTTGTTGTTTTTATTCTTATGTTAATCCCCATACATTACATCATTAGTTTTAGATGTAGTGTTCCATGATTCATTGTTTGTGCATAACACCCAGTGCTCCATGCAGAATGTGCCCTCCTCAATACCCATCACCAGGCTAACCCATCCTCCCACCCCCGAAAGCATTTCAGTTTTATGCAAGTGAAAATTGCAAGGACCCAGATCTCAAAAGTACTAAATAAAATCATGTCAATCTTTTCTCCCCAGTCTTTCCAAAATATATTTAATCTTTAAAGACTTCACAAAAATCGAACAAGACAGTTTTTATAGCCAACTAAAATCAGCAAGATAAAAACGCTTCCAATGCTGAAAAAAATTACACATTTTATTTATATTTAAAGCATTTAAAAATGACATGTCCTAATATGCAAGTCATGTGAGGTAAGCCTACCCACGAGTGCCTGGATCATATGAATAAACACTGGAGAACTAAAATTACAGTTAATAGCAAAACACAATTTAGAGACCAAGCTGCACTGTGGCACACAGTAGAAAAAAAATCCAGAGAAGAAAATGATAAGGTGCTTTGACTAGGAATGGCCTCCCTCTTCGACTGAACTTTACAGGACTTCATATAGACTGGAAGAAATTAACTCTCTTGAACAACTCTTCCCAGAAAGAGTCTACCCTAAATTGTAGTATGAATAAATATTACTGATAAAGTTACAGTGTCTACTTACATGGTATCAGGAAAAAGCCAACATAAAATGTAATCAGTGGAAAAAAAAAAAACAAAAACCTCTCCTCTGGGGGATCTGATATATTTTATGACTGCATGGTGAAATGAGGAAGGCAATCATTGAATGGCAAGAATAAAGAGAGAGCATCCCAAGTGTAAGAAAAGAGACAGTTGGAGAATGTGTCAAACTGTCACCCAATACTATTGAGGGGAGAAAGTTCCAGGGCTGAGTGAACCCATGTAACACTGCTTTCTTTGGGCGCTGCCAGGACACTGGACTTGGGAGGGAGGGTGCTGGCTGGATTCCAGTCCCTCAGCTGGGCATTTGTGCAGGGCACAACCTGTGCAAATGTACATAGTTCACCTGATAGGCTAATAGTGGTATGTAGTAGCCTTCATAGGAATAACCTCATATTATAAAAAGATATTTCATCAGACTACCATAGCCACAGATAATATTCCTGAACATTATCCAGCTCCCATGTATATTCTTGATTATACATTTTTGCCCAGTAAATACCTCCTAAGAAACAGAGTAACTCAGCTTCTCAGGCATATTTAATAGTAAAGGTTAGAAAATGAATTATCTGGCAGCAAAATAAAAGAGGGGCATTGTGGTAGGCAGGATGATGCTGCCCCCTTGAGATGTCCACACCCTAATGTCCTGGACCTGTGAATATGTTACATTATAAGGCAATAGGACTTTGCAGATGCAATTAAAGTGAAGGATCTCGAAATGAAGAGAAATTCTGGATTACCTGGTTGGGGCCCGGTCTAATTACATGAGCCCTTATAGCATGAGAACTTTCTCTGGCTGGAGTCAGACAGATGCATTGAAAGAGGAGGCAGAAGAGAGATGTGGGGAAAAAGGGAAGGTAAGGATTCCACTGTTTCTGGCTCTGAGATGTAGAGAACATGTGTGAGGACTGGAGAGAAGCTTCTAGAAGCTGAGTGTGTGCTGCAGCTGACAGCCAGCAAGGACACAACAGTAAGGAAATGGATTCTACCAACAAGCTGAATGAGCTTAGGAGAGGTTCTTCCCAGAGCCCAGCACCTTATGAACCCAGGAGCAGAAAAACCTGTCAAGCTAACTTGACCTCTGACCTACAAAACTGTGAGATAACGAACTTGTGCTATTTTAAGCCATAAAATTTGTGATAATTTGTTACAGTAGCAATAGGAGATCAATACAGGACTCATTTGTTAGCAATAAATATGATTATAAACATGGCTGCCTCAAGGCAGACAAGTTGCAGCCATAGACAAAGTATATTTAGGACTTCAAAATCACTAAGATGAAGACATATGTTATCTATCTAACTCTCCATAGAGACCTTCAAATGTCCCTTTCAGTTTCAACCTTTCTTGGAAATTCCCTAATCCCCTGCATCTGGTTTTGTGCTTGGTACTTATATTTTACCTACTCTTGACTTCAACTTTTCGGTTGATATTTCGTCTACCTTGACTTTGTCTCCATGACTCAGTATTCCTTGTTGCATACCCATTCAACACTAAGCTTACTGGACTTGACCCTTTATCCCGGTCAGCCTACTTCTCCCTAGGGCATCATTTTGGCATCTTTTTTTTTAAAGATTTTACTTATTTATTTGACAGAGACAGACACAGCAAGAGAGGGAACACAAGCAGGGAGAGTGGGAGAGGGAGAAGCAGGCTTCTCACGGAGCAGGGAGCCCGATGCAGGGCTTGATCCCAGGACCCTGGGACCATGACCTGAGCCGAAGGCAGACGATTAACCGACTGAGCCACCCAGGCACCCCTGATTTTGGCATCTTATCCAGTGTCTGGCTCCTGGCTAATTTTCTTTTGTGAGTTGGTAAGGCATTCACTGAAATTTGACCATTCCTGGGTGAGCTGATGCCATTGAGTTTCTGAACAGGCAAAACTGAGATTTCAGTGGGTAAGCCTGACTTTCTAGGTGCTGTTCACCTTGTGAGGTATTTTGCCTCTTCTTTTGCTAGCTGTTGTCCTTGCCTACATTGCATAATTGTGTAGTTTCCCAGCCTGCATGGGACTCTCCCATATCTGCTTTCCTCTTATATTTCACTACATATTAGTTATTCTACAAAAATTACTTACTTGAAGAAAGACTGTGAAAGGTATAGAAACAGAAATCTAAAGCTAAAGAAAAGTTTGAGCAAGTGGCATGTTGGAGTTTGAGTCAAAAAAAGTAGGAAAAAACTCTAACTCACAGAATTTAGAAAAATGCAAAAGCAACAAAGCTTTCATTTCATCTGTTAATTGTGTTGCAGAAGTGACATCTCTCCCTGTTTATTTTCTTTAAAATATAGTATGGGTAAGAGGGTAGTTATGTTCTGTTTATAGAAGGTACTGAATGGGGAAAGCAATCTGACTTTGGACTTTATATTGGGTTCCTCCTTTTTTTTTTCTCTTTAAGATCATTTTCTAGAATATTTAGTGCTGTATAAAGTAAACCAAGCAAATCTTTTCACAGAGTACAAATTATGATACAATTATATATATATAAAACTTTATATATATGATATGTTGTATACTATATGTGTATGTTATATACTATATACATATGATAAAGTTTTATACACACACACATATAGTGTTTATAAGAGTAAATTAAGGTCATCATTTTAACTTCCCAGAATGGAAGTGGCTTCACAAAAAACTGGACCACTGTTAGTGGATATTACCTGAATTTATTTTGTAAAAAGCACTTATAGAGGTCATGTAAGTAGCTTTTGCCCTCAAAGGATTTGAATTTATACTTTAAAACATGTAGCATCTTACAAAGCACAAAAGAAGCTTGATATCCCAGCTTAACCTAACACTCACACTGTTAAAAGGGGAAGCTGAAGATAGGGTGAGAATGAGGAGGGACCATGTCTGTCACCACTCTAAGTCACAGGGCTGTCTTTATGTCCTTTGTCTTAAGCTCTATAAAGGCCTCAAGTAAAAACTGCCTTTGAGTTTAGGGAACCCAATTGCAGAAAATGTCAATTCACTATAAACAGAAAAACTCAGGTGCAAAAGATTGTTTATAAATTCTTCCAGAGCAAGGACCTTGCCTGAATCATAGTGAGCATTTTATAAAGGTTTGAACTGAGTTATGCAACCAACACAGTTTTAATGTAGTGTTAATCACCATATCATCCAGAACAGTTTGGAAATTATGTGTGTTCTGTTTCCAAGGCTGAGCCTGGTCTATTGGGAGGAAGGCGGGGCTGATTTAAGTTTCCCTAGTTTACTTCAAAAAGTCATTGCTGAATTCATTATAGTTTGAGCACCATTTGAATTTGTGAGTTAGAAATGTTTTAGGGGCACCTGGGTGGCTCAGTCAGTTAAGTGGCGGATTCTTGACTTTGGCTCATGACATGATCTCAGCGTCCTGGGATCAAGCCCCAATCAGGCTCCATACTTAGTGAGGAGTCTGCTTAAGGATTCTCTCCCTGTCCTTCTGCCCCTCCCTCCACTCATTCTCTCTCTCTCTCTCTAAAAAATAAATATTTTTTAAAAAAGAAATGTTTTAATAGGATTTATTAAATTTTTTTTCTATATTGGATTTTAAGTCAGGAGTAAAAACTTCAAGTCAAGACTTTCTTCATTTATTTCATTCAGCTTAAATGATTATTTCAGCTGGAGGCTTAAAATAAAAATGAAGAGGAATAAAGATATATGTATTAATCAGAATTCTTGGGAAACATAACCAATATGATAAATACGATATTTATATACATATATATCCTATTATATATATTATATATTATTATATATATTATTATTATATATATATATATAGGGGTGGGAGGAATATCAATTTAAGGAATTGGCTCACACGATGATGATTGTGGGGGCTGGCAAGTTTGAAACCTGTTACAGCAGGCTGACAGGTTGATACTCAGGTAAGAACTGATGTTGCCTTCTTGAGTTGAAATTTGCAGGGCAGGCCAGTAGTCACGAAACCTAGGCACAATTTTATGTTATCATCTTGAGGCAGAATTCTTTTTCCTTTGGGGAATTTCAGTCTTTGCTTTTACAGCTTTCAATTGATTCGAATCAGGCCCATCCATATTATGGAGCACAATCAGCTTTACTTAAAGTCAACTGATTTAAAATTTTAATTACACAGAAAATGTCCTCACACTGTTAACCTTAAAAATAAACCTGCCAATTATTTTACCAGCAAAATGTGGGTTTATTTGAGAATTGCAATCCAGAACAAGCAAGCTATAGCAAAACCGTAGGCAAGTCTGGAGAAAAAGGAAAGGGAGGGTCCTTTTTTTTTTTTTTTTTTTAAAGATTTTACTTATTTATTTGACAGAGAGAGACATAGCGAGAGCAGGAACACAAGCAGGGGGAGTGAGAGAGGGAGAAGCAGGCTTCCCACAGAGCAGGGAGCCCAAGGTGGGACTCGAGCCCATGACCGCTGCACCATGACCCAAGCCGAAGGCAGGCACTTAACGACTGAGCCACCCAGGCGCCCGGGAGGCTCTTTTATAAAAGGAGCTAAGAGGTGAGTTTTGAGGGGCTATTAAGAACTGAAAGTCTATTGGAGGAAACTGGGAATTTAAAGTATAGTAGGTTCTCATTGGCTGGGCTGTGACTGTCTCTCATTGGCTGAACTGTTGTTGGGGACGAAAAATCATTTTTCCTCCTGCTGGGGTAGTAAAGTGGTATGGACTGGTGCAGTCCCTCTCTTCCTGTTGGGTCTGCGTTGACTCGTGCTGGGCATGAGAGCTCCCCCTGCTGGCCTTCCGACTCTATTCTAAATGAGGTTTCTTTCTATTAATTTTCACAACAGCAATATCTAGACTAGAATTTAACCAAACAGCTGGGCATTATAGTCTGGCCAAGTGGACATTTAAAAATTAATCATCACAGTCAACTGGTTGTCAACTTGACACCCATACACATTTTTTATAAAGTATACTTAATCTCCAAATAAAGAGAATAACAAAGTAAACTTCTGCCCAAACATGATAAAACTATCCTACCTACAACTGAAAATGCACTTACTCTTTCCCCAGAAGAGGATACAAAGTTTTTGGGTGATATTCACTTTTCTCCTTGAAGTCCTGTACCTTAATTACTATGGCATAAAGTTAGCAACACTTAAGTACTGTAAGGTAAAGTTAGTATATCTTATGTTATATGGAAAAGGGATGAGGCAGAAGAACGCAAATATATTTATGTATATGTGTGTCTAAATGTGTGTGTTTGTGTGTTGTGTGTATATATATAAACATATTAATCACAAAATAAGAAAAATACAATAATTATAGCCCTCATTTCTGTAACTGATCTTATGGTCATAGCTGGTATTTATAACTACCTTTTTCTATTACACATTCCATATTCCTTTTGCTCTCAGTAAGCACCTCAGCTGGTCAAGGTTCTTTGCCTAGTGGGGTGACCCCTTCTTCATTCCTGATGGATCTGGGCCATTTCTAGTCCTGCTTGAATCGGGTCGTTGTAGTTTGCAATTGATGTTCACCACAGAGCATACCAGTTGTCATCATCCGTTTGGGATACTACAACAAAATATCACAGACTGGCTTATAAACAACCAGAGATTTATTTCTCACAGTTATGGAGGCTGAGAAGTCCAAGATGATGATACCCACAGATTCAGTGTATGGTGAGGACCTGCTTCTTCCATAGCCGGCACTCCGTCTAGCTGTAAGTTCAAATGGGAGAAGAAGGGTTTGGAAATTCTGGGGGCCTCTTTTATAAGGGCATGAATCTCGTGCCTCCATCTTCATGATCTAATCACCTTGCAAAGGCCCTATCTCCTAATCCCATCACAGTAGGCATTGGTTTCAGAATATGAATTTGATGGAGGGAACAGAGGGGGCACAAATGTTCAGACATAGAGCACCAGAACTAGGAGATGGTGTGGCTGTCATGTTTATAAACTGCCTTAAAGATGCAGCAGCTGTAGGAAGTGCTCAGGCAATGGCATTGGAAACTTTTTATTTTATTTCAATAATAGTTAGATGCCACCTAGAGGGCAAATCATATTTGTTCCCTAATTTATGTTTTAATTGGGATAGAGTAAAAAATTTAGACATAAAGACTACATGTTACTTCTATAAATCTTTGATCTTTTCAAAATGTATTTATGATCAAGTTGCAAAAATATTTTGTTGTTACACAAATTCAAAATAAGGATTGCAACCCTGCTATAAAAATGCCATGAAATATAATGGTACTGTAGCTGAGGTGGTATTTTGCACCTAGTCGAATCTACTCTAACAATAAAACAGCTTTTAAGCAAGCACTCGTTTATTTTATTTTATTTTATTTATTTTATTTTTTTTAAAGATTTATTTATTTGACAGAGAAAGAGACAGTGAGAGCAGGAACACAAGCAGGGGGAGTGCGAGAGGGAGAAGCAGGCTCTGCACTGAGCAGGGAGCCCGATGTGGGGCTCGATCCCAGGACCCCGGGATCATGACCTGAGCTGAAGGCAGACGCTTAACGACTGAGCCACCCAGGCGCCCCAGCACTTGTTTATTTTAATATGTCCCTGTGAGGAGATAGCTTTCCTGTGAGGGGCAGAATTTGGGAGAATGGGCTTACTAATTCCAGATTACCTTAGGAATAGGAATTATTTCCTTGAAGCACAGGATAAACCTATGGTTTGTTTTGATTCCACATATTGGGATAAGGAGTGTTCATGGAAAAATAGTCCTCTTGTTCAGGTAGAATCAGAAAGCACACAGAGAGTTACTACATGCCATGTTCAGGAACAAAAATGGAGGGATAAAATCCATCATTTGCAAGTCTAGAAGAAAATGAAGCCTATAAATTGTTTTTAAAATTTGGAATTACTGTTAAAAATATGTAAAATTCAACAATCTTTTTAATGTCCCCATATTTGTTGTTTTCGTATGCTGGACCTCTTATTTTCTAACAGCAACAAAATCCTTAGTCAGTAGGTCTATTACATTTTATTATTTTATTTTGTTTTGTTTTTTTAAAAGAGCAAGAGATAAGTAAGCTGAAAAAACTGTGTTTCTATAACCAGGCTTGTGAGGAACACAGAATCCTAAGGGAGAATGTTGGTAGTAACAGCTTTGAAGAAGAGAAAGAAACAGCTTATGTGTTGTGGGAACTGCTATAAGGGAGAAAAAGAGTCTGGGCTATGAGAAGAGAGGTCTCCAAATTATTTTCGAAGTGTAGAAATAACACAGCTGAACCATTTTCTAAGATCCAGAGTATTCTTTTTATCAAATAAATATGTACAACAACTCCATTAGCAATTTTGGGTCATATGGTACTGATATTCCAACCATAAAACAATGCCATTAGCTCACCTGTGGTTAGTCACTTAAAAGAAAAATTTATACAGCTGATTAGCTAGATCTTTGAATTAGACAACAAGCCTTCCTGACTACACATTTATGAATTCATTATACTTAGATACATGCCAAGTGTAGCCTCATGATTACACATAGTTTATCTCTGATTATTAACAATTTTCTTTTTGCTGGTAATGCTACATACAATCACAGATGATCATCCCGCATACATGTGATGAAAAATACCTAAGATATATTCAGAGTACTTAACTTGCCATTAAGGACTAATTTGATTGTGACCATTATCTGGCTGAAACACTAAAGCAAAAGCTAAATCAATTTCTGACAATTTGTAGGTCATTTAAAATAATTGTCTATAGCAAAAAGTATATAAATTAGCTAATAAAAGTAATACCATCTCTTTAAAGGACATCAGATATCCAATATCTATCCAAAATTAAATTCAAATTTAATCTGAACTGTGGGAAACCTGTAATTGACCTTGTTAATTATCAAATAAGCCTAACCTAATCCATACCTAATCAATAAGGGACTCTCTGAGGGAAACCTTGGTGAATGTGAGTGGAAACTGCCAATTTTATAGGGCAAATGTTTTTTTAAAAAATGCCCAATAACCATTTTATTTGGAGTACAGCTGTCCTGCCCACTATAGGACTGACCGCATTAGTGTTTGGGATCAAAGTCACATGTTCACGGAGAAGAAAAAAGAGCACTGTCTGTTTGGTTTTCAGTACATAGTGTTGAGGAGTGGTGGCTGTGGAAAGACAGAATTGGGTCTTTTAAATTCTAGTTTCATTCTGCATTCATTCATTCATTCATTCATTCATTGTCTTGTCCCTTATGTGTATTTATCTGCTCCTTTTATCACTGCTTAGCTGCCCTGTGATCTAAAATATGTATGCATTGTCCCTTAGGCTACGTTTAGTAGAACTCATAGAACAGGCAGATTAGCATATCCTATCTCTCCGTAAACAGATCCTCTTAGTTCCAATAAGACCCCTTGTCACACATCACATGTTGAGAAACAGTGATAAGGATTTGTGATTATCCTGAAGGACCAATAAAAGCAAGAGCAAAGACGAGCAAAGGGTGTTCCTCTCTGAGCGATGACCCCCTTGCCTTCTCTCTTTCACGGCAAAGTTTGGAGTCATCTTTCATCCATCAATACAGGGATTGCTGGCCATTCCTGGCATACCAGAATATACACTAGTCATTTAAACTAAATTGGATATTACCCTTTTTATTACTTTTTTCTGAATACTTTTAATATATACTAGTGTTAAAAATGAAGAACTGAGCCAATCTTTTATACTCCCTAAAGACCTTGGCCTGCCTTCTCACCCAATTTAATCTCCTTCCATCTTCAAGCAATGATTTTGGCCAACTAGGCTCTTTTTATTCTTCAACATTTCCCACCCTCTTGCTCTTTCCTGATCAAAATGGAATCATTACAACTGAATATGACACAAAGTTTTCCCATATCCTCAAAGTTTCTTTTTATATTTGCCTCAGCTTAGAAAATTTTCTATTAATGGCCCTGGAGTGGGAGGAGAGGAGGTCTTTCAGATAGCAGCATGGGTAAGAACTTACATGGGGGAGTCAGGCAGCCTGCGTTTAAACATGCTGCCTCTTAATGTTGTGACCTCAGTAAGTTCCTAAACCTCCCTACAGCTCCTCTCTACACAATCTTTAAAGAGAAAAAAAATAAAACTAAATGAGTTGTCTCTGTGGACTTAATATCACCTCTTTTCACTCTCAGATGTTCTGGTGTGGGCAATAAATTATAGAGCCACACAATGGATGAAGATTCCAAGTTGTACCAGTAATACAAGTTAGTGGTATTTGTTAGTATCTTTTACCAGAGCAGTTGTAAGATATAGCTTGTGTTGAGTTTCATATCTTATATTTAGTAGTAACTACCAGGAGGTAATAGTAACTACCAGGAGGAAAAGGATGAGCAAGGAAGAGCTAAAACATGCAAATTAGACAGTAAACTTCTGAATCCTTCAGAAATGATTATGTTATTTTGCTGTCATGCAAACAGGCATGTCAGAAATCTGATTATTTATTCCATAATTCCTGTGCCTGGTTATCATTATAATAAGTTTTTTTCCTCTTTCCTGTTATTGTGTTCGTATTTACAGTCACTTGCTTTTTAAATTTGACTGGTGTATTACATTATTTTTTGTAGAGATAGTAATACCAAAGATTCCATTTGCTGTTCTACATTTTTTCAGCCCCTTTACAATTAGGTGGGGTCATGGAGACCAGTTCTGGCCAAAAACTGTGGGCAGAATCCTCTGTGTCATTTTCAAGTCCTGCTTTGTAAAGAGTTGCTGCCGTTCCAAGCAGTGCGAATCCCAGAGTGAGGATCCGTTGGGCTGCTCTAGAGAGCAAAACCCTTTCAGATTTGGGGACATATGCTGTGACTGCAAAACACCATTTGGTATGTGAAACCATAGAGATTTGGGGGTTATTAATTACCCCAGCATCCCCTAGCGTGTCCAATCTAATAGAGAAACTGGTAGCAGCAAAGACGTGCCACTTTATAAACAAGCCAGTGTCCTTTTTTTTTTTTTTAAAGATTTTATTCATTTATTTGACAGAGAGAGAGACAGCGAAGAGGGAACACAAGCAGGGGGAGTGGGAGAGGGAGAAGCAGGCCTCCCGCGGAGCAGGGAGCCCGACGCGGGGCTCGATCCCAGGACCTGGGATCACGACCTGAGCCGAAGGCAGACGCTTAACGACTGAGCCACCCAGGCGCCCCAACAAGCCAGTGTCCTTAAGTACATGGCCGTGGGTTTGGTGGCTCTGGAGGAAATGATTATTGAGCTATAAAGATATCGATCTATTTTTTAAATGAGCTTTTTTTTTTTTTAGAACTGTTTTAGATTTACAGTGGCAATCTATTTTTTGCAGGGGTAAAATATTTTGTAACACTGGAACCTGGGCTCTATTGGGAAGCAGATCTTGTAGCATACCCGACGTATCTCTCTGGGAAGAAGTGGGAAGACAGAGCATTAATAGTGTGCGTGGGCTGCCTTTGGGTTGTATTTCATATGGCATGACAAGAAAGAGGTGATTTCAGCAAATTGTCAATTTGCAGCTTAATGAAAGGGAATGAGGACATGCAGGCCTTTCACTGTTAAGAAAGTCAACTGTTTTGCCACCCAGCAGTAATAGGCTTGAGAAAGCCTTTTTGAGAAACCTACTCAGTGCCTTTTCAACTAATTAAAATGCTTAAGGGCAAAATTAAACTATGGAGCCAAGCAGAAAAAACATTTTCACTGAAGCCCAAGGGACTCAAGTCATCATTAAGTGCAGAGAAAGTGCAAGTTAAAGGGTGAGAAAGCAAATAAATATTTTGTATATGAGAACTACGTCTCAGAGAGAAAGGGAGATGCATTTACTGGCACACAGGCTAGCTGGAGCGGACTACACAAGAGCTCTGTTAAGGTTTTGAAACAATTATATTGCCAAAGAAACCACCGAACTAAACAAAATGACCTTAAAATGACCCTAGCTAGGCTTATACCAGCTGTAGGATAGGTTGAATTATGCTGTGGCAACAAACAACACAACATGCTGTTTGCTTACCACAGGCGGAGTTAGTTCTCCTTGGCACTGTGACCATCACAGTGGGCTGGGATTCTTTGGGTCCCATTGGAAACAGCCACTGTCCGGTACATTGCAAATCAAAGTGGCAGAGGGCATGGGAGCAGGGTCCACCCTAGATGTAACACATGCCACTTCTAGGCGATCTTGGCTGAAACACTGATAAACCCAGAGTTTGAGGGGCACATATGATCCCTTGCATGCAGGGACTGTGAACATTGGTGAACAGTAATAGGGGCAACTACAGGCTACTAATGTTCTATGGGCAGGAATTTGGCTCAAAGATTTGCACAGCTGTGATGAAGGTTATACTCCCAAGGCCCAATTCAGATGTGGACAAGGAGAGTCAAAATAAGGGAATCAAGGATTATTTCCCATTCTAGCCCAGCATGCCCTTGGCAATGTATGTTCAGTGGGATTTTGGCATTGGTACAAGAAAATCACTACTGTGCATTTTGTATTTTTTCTCTCCTGATGGATGTTTTCTAGTACTGTGTTTCATTAGAGAGAGCAGTAACAGGTCTTTTTAGTCTATAAGTCTCCCGGTCTAGACGAGCCACATATGGGCTAACATAGAGATGACTGCACATCATCCAGAGACCCTGGGCCCTCCTTGGAAAGTTGTTAAATGTGGCCCATCTGTTGGAAGAAGAGAACAAAGGATATTTGGAACTAGAAGATTAAACTGCAGCATAGACAGTAATGTTCACCAAATATTCCATTCTGCAGACTCTCTTTCCCTGATGTGGAGGCTGAACATACCTCTTGCTCCAGATAGCACAGTTACGGGAGGAGAACCCACTGTCAGATCTACCTCTGAGAGGCAGGATGGAGCAGAGCCTCCTGCCAGCCTGCACAGGAGGCCTGAGCCCTGAGTGAAAAATAAACCTTTCTTATGCTAAGTGCCTGTCCTTTGGGAGTGGTTTGTTCCTAACCATATTCTGGCCTATCAAGTTACATTGGGTAAAGCTGAAAATTCTATAGAAAGCGGACCTTTAAAAAAAAAAAGTCTTATTTTTCCTTCATGTTTATGAGGACACTTTGTGTAGGTTATCCTCCCTCTTCACCACCCGTCTCCCTGATCCGGGGAGAAAAATAAGCATCATAAAAATAACTGTGAAGCAGCAGCAAGCTCTTCCTAACTATAAGGCCATGTTTCAAATGCAGCAAAATGCGCGTAGAAGAGTTTGTTTTTCCATTCCCGCATAACAGTGCATCAGAGGTTAGATACACTTAGGAAAAGGTTATTGTGATTATCCTTTGGGAATTCCATAATGGGTGCTTGCTCTTTGTGCATTCCTTCTAATCAAGGCAAAATAGCAGATTGTGGGTTCCATAAGCAAAAGCACAGACATTTAATAACATGAATGCACACAGATCCAAAAGAAGAATTAATTATTAATGATGCTGTGGTTAGGCTCAACTTCAATTAATAAATAATTCAGAATGCTGTACACAAGGAAACCACATTCTAATAAAAAATAAGGTAAAGTCTTAGCAGAAACCTCCAAATCAAAATTTAAGAGGTCATTTCTCAACATTGATAATTCCTAATTGTGTAGCGTTCCAGTCAACCCACTTCTGTTTATTCATAGCTACATCAGTGGGCCGGCATGAGGTAAGAACTTTATTAATATTTACAAAGTTCTTTTCATAAGTTTATGATAATTTGTTGTAAAAAGGACATAATTTAAACTGTAATCTGGCCTGATAAAATGAAAATTTGTACCCCCCAAAACAGCTTTCACTAATACATAGAAAGGCAACAAACAAACTTATTTCTGCTTGTAGATATGCTAGTCTTTCAAATCCCAAAACTACCTTAATACAAATTTAGCAACCATCTTAAAACTAATGCTACAGGAGGTGCCATTCTCACCTAACGGTACACCAGCTGCTCATGGCTAATGTGTGTGATAAGATGCTTATTCCAGAATGAACCAGCAGACTTTGAGAGGAAAGAAAGGACAATGTCATGGGCTGTTGTTTTCTTTTGATATGCACTTGGTAAACATTCCTTGTGGTCATCTAGCTTCAGAGTTAAAATGCAGACATAGGAAGAAATTAATTTGGGAAGTCAAATTTGAGAATTATTTTCAAGAACCTCCCCTCACCCCCTTTCCACCCCTTCTTACCCCTCCTTTCATGACAGTAATAGAAAAAGGAAAAAAAAATGAGTTTCAAATTAGTTTTCAAACTTCTTTTGGCAACAACCATATTTCTAAAAACTAAGATACTTTTGGGCCACTTCACATCCAGTAAATTGTGTGTGATGTTTCCAGTTACTCCCTGTGAAGCTAATTTTTGGAGTTTGTGATGTTGTGAATAAAACTATCTCTAGGCATAATTTAATTTTCATAATTTATTATCTTTCAAAACCTAGAATTTATTCTAGGCCAGATAAAATATTAATCATGTGGACTGTCTGGAGCTTTTGTCTGAGATTATAGAATTAGAAACTGAAGATGTTGGTATAATGCTCAATTCCATGCTACTGGTTTCTTTTCATTCTTATTTTATTGTAAAAGTGATGGCCTTTAAACAATCACTCATATGAAGTTAGCAAATGAAATAAAAGAAAACAAGAGCTCCGTGAAAACCTCTGGTTCTACATTTTCTGACCTAGTGTTTAGCTTCTGTTGTTTTCTCCTCAATTCATGGGGTGGATGCAATGCTACTGATGCCTCAGAGATAACAAGATATTTGTAAATTCTGTCATACAAATTGAGTTCTTACACAATAGATATTCTATAATAAAGAGTAGGTCATATTTTAAGAGATGTACATCATTTGTGTTGTGTTAACAACGCAAGATAAGCAGGTAAAATGAGCTAAACTGCAATGGTATATCTGCTAAAAAGAAAAGGAAGGAGAAGAATTAAAAAGAATTAAAAACAACTTCTCCGCTCAGGAAGAATAGGAGAGTCCTCCTGTGGACCAGTGGTTTCTGGTTTCTTGTGTTTCAGTGCCTTGCTCTCATGGGCGAGGGGATCTTTGAAGTGGTGGACTCCAAAGGGTCCTTACCCTAGTGATTGGCAATGGAGGACTTTGGGTTTAGGAATAAGAATTTCTAACCGGCAGTTCAGGTAATTGCAACATGCGTGCTCCTTATCCACACTTTTGTTTCACAGGTAGCGGTAAAAGCTGACAGAACACAGAGATGAGCTGGGTGGGAAGAGAAGAGCTTCTGGTGAAGGGCCAGCTAAAGTAAATAAAAGAAAGAATTCCCTTGGTAATGAAAACCAAGGGAAAGGAAATTAAAATAGATGGACTATCCAAGAAGTAGTTAATGAAGAGGAAAAAGCCAGTCTATCAAACCTGCATAGATCAGAAGCAAAATGAACAAATATAAGAGAATGATGAGAAAGCAATAAGATCACCTTAGTTTTAGTGTAGCTTTGCGGGGGGAGAGGGGTGATTGTATTTTATTTTTTATCGTTGTTCTTTAATGCTTTTCTGCCCCCTCCAACTCCCACTACCCTGACTCTCCTCTGCTTATAGAAATAAATCTTTTCCTCAACAGTTGTTCTTTGACACGTTTCTTGTGTTAGGAAAGGTCAAGAAGTCAGAAACAATAAAACAGAACTGGAGTGAAATTACCCTTCTTGACTCCTGGCTCCCAAACATGGAGACACATACAAATTTAGAAATAATCTTGAGGGATTCATAGACCTTTAAGCCAATCCACTGGATTTATTATGTTTTTTACCTAGAGTTTTAAACAGTGCATTTAAGCACCCCAGGAGAAGAGCTTGGTTAGCTTTTTCACATCTAAAGTCTTTTTGGAAAAAAATAGTTTTTATAACACAGATACAGAAAAGTCCATTAAATAAATTCTTACTTAACAAATGCTTATAAAACAAAAACCCTGGGAACTACCCAGCTCAAGAACCCCACCCACACACCCCTCCTAATTGCTACTTTACTCTCTACACTGAAAGAAACCACTTATCCTGACTTTTGTGGAAATCACATTCTTGTTTCTATAAAAATGATTTTATCACTCAAGTGTGCAACCAAAAACACTATAATTTTTCTCCACACACATGTTAAGGCCCAGTTTTCCTTCGTCTTGTTTTTTTTTTTTCTTTTAAAATCTATTATTCTGGAAAATCAGATGGTTTTAACTGTAGTTTCACATAGTCTGAGTGTTGCTGATTTGATATCCATGGTATGTTTCCCATGTCCTCTGTATTCCCTATAACTTGGTAGTAAGATCTAAAGACTTGATTAAGTTCCTTTTTAAATGAGCTAACTTTATAGGCAGTAGTGTATTCTATTATCAGGAGGCTATCTCTCTTTTGGAAAGTTAGTAACCACTGGTGTGTGATGACTGGGTCCATCAATTCATTGGGGATTGGAAGTGATGAGATTTTAATTCCATCACTTTGGCTTTATTTATTAGTTGGAATACGTTTATAAATAGATGTTCCCCTTCATTTACTATTTTATTGTAACATGGTATAGCTATTATAAGAAAACTATGTTTCATTCTTTTAAGATAATTAACAATTGGATCCCTGTCATTCTCCAAAGTTAATCAGTTTTTCTTTAAATTTGATTATGAACTAACAGACTTAAATATATTTGCTGTTTTAATCTGTTCCAATTAATATCCTTATTGGAGCATAAATTATCTCAATTATTTTGTCAGAACTTCTGTAAGTTGTTTCCTAAATCATTTCGACATCACTTTAGTAAACTTTGGTGGCTTTTTTTCTATCTGATATGAACGATGGTTTTAGCTCATTTTCTATATCAATTTTCTGTTTTCTATTTCATTGATTTTTGTGCTTACTTTTGTTTCCTTTTTTTAGGTTACACTTGCTTATCTTTTTCTAATTTCTAAGGGTTTTTTTAAAATATGAGCATAAATGCTATAAATTTCTCTCTAAACAGTGCGTTAGCTAAAACTAACAAATTTTGATATATTGTGTCTTTATTTTCACCCAATTTACATGAAGTAAAGTTTACTGGTTTTGATGAATAGCTTTGTGACATTTCACAATGTAGACAGTGGTGTAATCACCACCATAACAGAGTTAAAATAGTTCCTTCATTAAAAAAAACTCTCCATGCTTTTTATTATATAAATCCTCCTAACATCTCTATTGCCTCTCAAGAATTGATCTTATAATTGTACCCTTGCAAGAATGTCAAATAATTGGAATCTATATACAGTATATGCCTTTTTGAATTGGCTTCTTTCACATACCAGAATGCCTTTTAAGTTCACCCATGTTGTCATGTTGATCAGTTGTTCATCTTTTTTATTGCTGAGCACTATGACGTCGTATGGATCTACCATAGTTTGTTTATCCATTCTCTAGATGAGGGACACTTGAGGTTTTCTCCTTGTCTTTGGCTATTCTAAACATTCATGAATAGTGTTTTATATTTTGATTATTCTTGGGCAAATACCTTTGTGTATTTGCTGTAGAGTTGCTGGGTTATGTGGTCAGTGTAGTCTGTGTAGTCTTTGTAGGAAATTGACAAGCTTTTTTCAATCTGATTATATCACGTGAGAGTCCCAGTGGCTCTGCATCCTGAATAACGCTTGATATCATAGTGTTTAGTTTGAAACCCTTCTAATAGATGTGTAATGGTATTGAATTATGGTTATAATTCACATTTCGCTAGTGACTAGTGATGTTGAAAATATTATAATGGGCTGATTTGCTGAAACATCTGTTGAAATTTTGTCCATTTTTTAATGGTTGTTTGTTTTCTTATTATTAAGTTTTGAGAGTCTTTTGTTAATATATTTGGGATACAAGTCCTTTACCATATTATGTTTTTTTTTAAGATTTTATTTATTTATTTGACAGAGAGAAAGAGAGCGAGAGAGGGAGCAAGCAGGGGGAGTGGCAGGCAGGGGAGAAGCAGGCTCCCTCCTGAGCAAGGAGCCCGATGCTGGGCTCGATCCCAGGACCCTGGGATCATGACCTGAGCCCAAGGCAGCTGCTTAACCGACTGAGCCATCCAGGCACCCCCCATATTATGTTATTTAAAATATTTTCTGCCAATATGCAACCTCCTTTTTCATTTTATTAAGTGTCTTTTGAAGAGTAGTTTTTTTTTAAAGATTTTATTTATTTGTTTGACAGACACATAGAGAGAGGACACAGATAAGCAGAGTGGCAGGCAGAGGGAGAGTGAGAAGCAGACCCCCATTGAGCAGGGAGCCCAGTGTGGGACTCGATCCCAGGACCCCGGGATCATGACCTGAGCTGAAGGCAGACGCTTAACCGACTGAGCCACCCAGGCGCCCGTGAAGAGTAGATATTTTTAAGGTTGATGAAATTTATTTATCAACTTTAATGGATCATGCTTTTGATGTCATATCTATGAAATATTTGCCTTAACTAAAGTCATAGAGATTTTCTTCTATGTTCTCTTCTAGAAATTTTGTAGTTTTAGGTTTACATTTCTGTTGCACACATTTTCTTTTTTTGTGTGTGTGTGTGTGTTTGTTTGTTTAATATATTATTTTTAAGTAATCTCCACACCCACCATGGGGCCCAAACTCACAACCCTGAGATCAAGAATCCCATGTTGCACACATTTTCTTAATAAAGGTAACAAGAGATGGGGGAATTTAAATTGAAGTTATTATAAAGTAATACATGCTTTGTAGAAAGATTGAATTCTGTGGTTTATGTTATAGAGAGTGAAATCACCCTCAAATCCTTCCATGTAGAAATATTACTGTTTATAATATAAATAATCTTTTAATTTTTTCAATAGTTGTGAAGATGGTTTAAAACAAAAATTGTATCAAAACATAATTCTGTCCTGGGGCTTGCTTGTATTTCTGTTTGACAATCCTGAATATGTTATGTTAACTTTACATAATAAAAAAACAACTTTAAAAACAGTGGTAAGGAAACCCTGTAATATTACATTTGACTTGGAAACATCTGTATAAATTCATGACAAGATATATATTTCCTAAAGCTCTATCCATTAAAAGGGCCTAAAAGAAATACCACTTCACTAACAATGAATATATTACATCTAGAGATTGTTTTCTAAATTTCCTTCTTCAGTGAAAGTTCTAGTGATCCTTGGAAAAACAGATGATTCCAGATGTGGTACAGAAAAAGTAGAAGGAGACCCAGGACAGTGTGGTTCCAGAAAGCAAAGGATTGCTCAATGATTAATGGGGATACAGGAGGCAATTTGTCATTTCAGTACAAATGAATTTATTTTGTTTTTAAATGACTGCATAATAATACCTGGATTAAACAATTCTCATGTTAATGGACTATAGGGTTCTTCTCTTTTTTTTTTCCTATTACAAATGATTGTACATATCTTAATCTATTTATGTGACTGTATCTCTAAGATAAATTTTTCCAAGAGGAATTACTGGACTGTGCAGAGTCCATATTCAGATTTCTCAATTATTTCCTGAATTATTTTTTTAATTTAATTTTTTTATTATGTATGTTAATCACCATCCATTACATCATTAGTTTTTGATGTAGTGTTCCATGATTCATTGTTTGCGTATAACACCCAGTGCTCCATTCAGTACGTGCCCTCTTTAATACCCATCACCAGGCTAACCGATCCCCCCACCCCCTCCCCTCTAGAACCCTCAGTTTGTTTCTCAGAGTCCATAGTCTCTCTCATGGTTCATCTCCTCCTCTGATTTCCCCCCCTTCATTCTTCCCTTTCTGCTATCTTCTTCTTCTTTTTTTTTTTTTTAAACATATAATGTATTATTTGTTTCAGAGGTAAAGGTCTGTGATTCAACAGTCTTACACAATTCACAGCGCTCACCATAGCATATCCTGAATTATTTTTTAAAGCTGTTTCTTTCCATTGAAGACCCAATTAAGATTCACGATTGAATTTAATTCTTATGCTTCCTTTGTCTGTTTCTTTTAATGATCTTGGATATTTAAAGAACCCACACCAGTTGGCTCATAGAATATCACACATGATGGAATTGTCTACTTGTTTCCTCATGATTAAATACTAGATAAGCATTTCTTACAATAATGCTACAATAAATGATGTGAACTTCTTATGGTTTTAAATCAGGAGGTACGTAAGTGTTAGATTATCCTAATATCGGTAGCCTTACATTTGTCTGTTCACTTGGGTTAAAATGAAAGGCCAAACTTTATATCTATCTATATCTATATCTATATCTATATCTATATCTATATCTATATCTATATCTATGTCTATCTGTATCTATATCTATCTATATCATTTATATCTATCTCCTTTGCATTTTTCTTTTTTGGCTGCTGGTATCTCTTGAAAGCTGCATCCTGTATCCCCATTAATCATTGAGCGATCCTTTGCTTTCTGGAACCACACTGTCCTGGGTCTCCTTCTACTTTTTCTGTACCACATCTGGAATCAGCTGTTTTTCCAAGGATCACTAGAACTTTCACTGAAGAATGAAATTTAGAAAACAATCTCTAGATGTAATATATTCATTGTTAGTGAAGTGGCATTTCTTTTAGGCCCTTTTAATGGATAGAGCTTTAGGAAATATATATCTTGTCATGAATTTATACAGATGTTTCCAAGTCAAATGTAATATTACAGTGTTTCCTTACCACTATTTTTAAGTTTTTTTTAATTATGTTATGTTAATCACCATACATTACATCATTAGTTTTTGATGTAGTGTTCCATGATTCATTGTTTGCATATAACACCCGGTGCTCCATG
>NC_138381.1:46752135-46764641 GCF_054177405.1 Leptonychotes weddellii | reverse complement strand
CTCTCTCTTTCTTCTTCTTCTGGGATCCCAATTATTCTAATGTTGTTTTGTCTTATGGTATTCCTTATCTCTCGAATTCTGCCCTCGTGATCCAGTAGTTGTTTATCTCTCTTTTTCTCAGCTTCTTTATTTTCCATCATTTGGTCTTCTATATCACTAATTCTCTCTTCTGCCAAATTTCTTAGCAGTTAGAGCCTCCATTTTTGATTGCACCTCATTAATAGCCTTTTTGATTTTGAGTTGGTTAGATTTTAGTTCTTTTATTTCTACAGAAAGGGTTCTCTAATATCTTCCATGCTTTTTTCAAGCCGAGCTAGAATCTTTAAAATTGTCATTCTGAACTCTAGTTCTGCCATCTTACTAATGTCCGTATTGATTAGGTCCCTGGCAGTTGGTATTGCCTCTTGTTCTTTTTTTTGAAGTGATTTTTTCCATCTTGTCATTTTGTCCAGAGGAGAATAGATGACTGAGAAAACAAAATGCTAATAGGGTAACAATTACCCCAGAACAATATACAATAAACAAATCAGAAGAGACCTGAAACCAGGGGAAAAGAAAAGGAAAGAAAGACAAAAGAAAAAAAAAAGAAAAAGAAAAAGATAAAAGAAAAAGAATATGATCAAATATGGTCAGGCTGGTGCATAGATCAATGCCACACACTAGATTTTGGGCGTATTTTGGTCTGTTAGCTGAAAGCGCCTCCTAAAATTTTAAAGAAAGAAAAACTTATATATGTACAAAAAACTTATATATGTATTTTGGTCTGTTAGAAGAAAGTGCCTCCCAAAATTTTAAAGAAAGAAAAACTTACATATGTACAAAAATAAAGGTAAATACGATAAAGGGATGGAATATGACTGTACAGATGAAAATTATAAAAGATTTTATAAAAGGAATTGATAAGGTAAGAAGTTGGTTAAAAAAAGAAAGAAGAGGAATTTAAAAAAAAAGGGAGAGAATTTGATCAGTCAGAAGACTAGAACAAAGCCATACACTAGAGGTTTAGGGTATATTTTGGTCTGTTAGAAGAAACTGTATCCCAAAATTTTAAAGAGAGAACAACTTATATATACTTACCAAAAATAAGTTTAACTACTATGAAGGGATAGAATATGACTCTAAAAATGAAAAATAAAAATGTTTTTTTAAAAAAGAGATTAATAAGATGTTGGTTGAAAAAGGGAAAAAGAAAAATTAAAAAAAAAGAGAAAGAAAAAGAAAAAAAGTAAATTAAAAAAAACTAACTCTGAAAGACTAAAGAATCAGGGGAAAAAAGCCATTAATTCTATGTGCAGTGTTCCCCTAGTGCTGGCGTTCTGCCGTTCTCATTGATCGGTAAACTTGGTCTTGGTTGCCTGTTCTTGCTGATCTTCTGGGGGAGAGGCCTATTGCTGTGGTTCTCAAATGTCTTTGCCAGAGGCAGAATTGCCCTGCCCTTGCCTGGTCTGGGCTAAGTAATCTGCTCAGGTTTGCTTTCAGGAGCTTTTGTTCCCTGCAAGCTTTCCGTACAGCTTTGGAGGACGAGAGTGAAAATGGCGGCCTCCCAATCTCTGCCCCAGAGGAGCTGAGAACTTGGGGCCTCACTCCTCAGTGTGCCCCCAGAGAAAAGCAGTCAATCACTACCGTCTCCCTCATCTCCGGCAGCACTCCGTGCTCACCCGGCCTGTGACCGAGCATTTCTATCTCTGGCACCCAACACCCTGTGGAGTCTCCAAACCCAGCAGATCCCTGTGGTGCACTCCTGTGCCACTCCTCCCCAGGGAGGAAGGGGAGTCTCCCCGAATCTGCCACTTATTGGGTCCCTGCTGGAGGAGCAGTGGGCCGACTGTGCTGTGGATCACGGTTTCTGGCAACCACGAGTGGAGAGCCCACGCTTCGGCTCCATCTCTGCAGCCGGCTTCCCTGCTCTGATACCTGGGAACTCTGCCGCACTCTGACACCCCCAGTCTTTCTGCACCCCCGAGGGTCCTGAGAACACACTGTCCCAGAGAGGGTTCCACCCCCCACTTAGCCACCGGAGTGATGTCCCTCAGTGGAGCTGACTTCTAAAAGTTCCGATTTTGTGCTCCGTGGCTCTATCACTTGCCAGAAGCGGCCGATGGAGGCCCCTCCCCCGCCACCTATCCTCCCGAATATCACCTCAGATTTACTTCTCCGCACATCCTACTTTCCAGAAAGTGGTCACTTTTCTGTTCAGAGACTTGCTGCTATTCTCTTCTTCGATCTCCTGTTGATTTCGTAGGTGTTCAGAATGGTTTGATCCCTCTCTAGCTGAATTCCTGGGACCAGATGAAATTTAGGTCTCCTACTCCTCCGTCATCTTGCTCTATCCACTGTTTTTAAAGTTTTATAGTTGAATCTCCTCTTACTTACAGTGAACATTTTTTACTGTGACACAATTATATTTGCATATTAGCTTTAGTCTACTTAATATACATTCACACATAGACAATAGTTTTAGAATCATGCTGCTAATATTTCCACTAATAAGAAACTTACCAAATCAATTTTAAGACCACATTGGATTTATTTCTTTTCTTAGGATAGTACATTAAGTACTGTATTCAAAAGTTGTCTTTAAAATTATTTTTTTTCTAAATTATTTTCATTTCATAGTCAATGTTATCAATTTGCCTTGAAGTTAAGTTCATTTATTTCCCTCTATATATATAATTTAGGGCTTATTTTTTCCCACTTTTGATTTCATTTTATTTTTAAATATGTAAATATGATAAAATATTGCTATGGTTCAAAACTTAAGCTATATAAAAGGTATACTTTTTACCATTTTTATCCCTGCAAGTATCATTTTCATCAGTTTATGGCTTTTCTTTCCCTTCCTTCCTTTCTTCTTTCCTTTTTCTGTGTTTTTTTTTCTTTTACACTGAAGTTGTACACTATACACACTTGATTTCACCTTTTCATTTAATGATGTATCCTGGTAATCACTCATATCAGTTTTATAGAGACCTTTTTCATTCTTTTTTATAGCTGCAAAGAATTCAGTCATGTGTACATACTTTAGCTTATCCAGCCAATTTTCTATGACTTTATATTTGGGTTATATATAAATTTTGTCACTACAAATAATATCTCCATGAATATTGGGGATGCATATTTTTAATTGTCCAGCAAGTTTGAATATTTTATACTTCCATCAAAAATTAATAGGTTATTCCTGACTTGTTAATTTTAGCCATTCTGACTGGTGCGAGGTGTTTATTCAAGCACAGATGAGCCCCTGCCTTCAGAAATCTATTAAGTTGACAATGTGACAGGGAGCAAGATGCAACACTCTAAGACTCATGAGAGCAGGAATCTTTGCCATTTGGACAAACATGGGCAAGTGAGGACAGCGGCCCTCCTTAGAAGTTCCCTTCCCACTAAGGCAACGTGAGGAGCAGGCTCCTCTCCAGCAGTGACATTCTGGCCATTGCGTATGTTTATTGGCAAGATCAGGATCATACAATTTCAGGGTTGTGGGAAGCAGCACCATTACTCTTTTTTTTTTTTTTTTAAAGATTTTATTTATTTATTTGGGAGAGAGAGAGAGAGCATGAGAGAGGGGAGGTCAGAGGGAGAAGCAGACTCCCTGCCAAGCAGGGAGCCCGATGCGGGACTCGATCCTGGGACTCCAGGATCATGACCTGAGCTGAAGGCAGTCGCTTAAGCAGCACCATTACTCTTAACAGACTCCTCTCAAAAGTCCAACTTCTTCTGGAGTTACTCCAAAGCAGTATTCTGGTTATGTATGCTTCCCGGGCCATGCATCACATGGGGACTGTGACGCCATCACAAAGGGACTGAGTTGTCACTGCCTACCCTGCTCACCAGGATAGGGAGAAAGCTTTCCTGAGATAACAGGGCAAATGACGCATGTCACTGTCGTGGCTTGATGTTGCCAATGAAGATGAGTGCTTTCTCTTTTCTTGAAAAAGAAGCAAATATTTACTCTTCTAGTTATTGTAAAGATATTTCACTTTATGTTGTCTCAGTACAGTTCTATTTGATTTCAGACCCTGATGTGCTCCACCCTGAGGAAGAAAATAATGAACAGATCCTTCTTTTCTTGAATATATATGCAACTGATTATGCTAGAAATGACTTACACATATGTCAGTTGGTTTGCCATAATGAGGCACCAATATCTACTTTGCCAAGTACTCAGCCCTGAAGTACTACTGGGATTTGTAAAACAATTCTGAAGTGTGGACTGTAAAATGAAAATGAAAAATCTTTTTAATATATCTAGACCAACAATCTAATATGTGTATTACTTTTGAAGACCCTAAAATGTGAGCACTGAAAACAGATACTAAATTGTTTAAAAAAATTTTTTAATGACTTTATTTTCCTCAGTGGAGATTAACAATTTGCTATAGTATATATTGTAGAAAGACAGAACATTTACAGAAAGAGTGAGTGCAACTAGTTTTTCCTATTTCTTTCCAGTTTGCTTTTGAATTCGTAAATAGTTAATGCTGTGTGTTAACATAAACTCCCGCCACTTAGAAACAACATGTACTCAGAAATGCCTCATTTTTTAAAAGATTTTATTTATTTATTTATTTGAGAGAGAGGGAGAGAGAGAGAGAGAGAGCCCGCATACAAATGGGGGGGAGGGGCAGAGGAGTCGGGAGACGGAGAGGCAATCTCAAGCAGTCTCTGCACTGAGCCCCACTCGGGGCTCCATCTCACGACCCTGAGATCATGGCCTGAGCCGCAACCAAGACTCAGATGTTTAACTGACTGAGCTACCCAGGCGCCCCAGAACTGCCTCATTTTAATTAAAATTCTCTTACCCAACTAAGAGGTCCTATCAGGACAATCTCTTTTACTTTATGTCAACTGCCTGTTCTGACTACAGATTAATTAGAGATAAAATGATTTGGGAGATTATTAAGAGGACTATTTTTCATCTTTAATGTTAATATTGTTCTTTCTTTTTTACGTTTATGAACAGCAAATACACTGGCTATAACATAATAATATTAGGTACTATTCATTAGGTGTTATCTGTTAGTGAGTATTCCTATGAATTCTTAACACCTGTAAGAGTAGATGACAACACTTTGCCTTAAGGTAAGCATTCTTTGCAAAGGAACGTCTAACATGAAACTGAAAACCAAATAAAAGCAACAAGAGAAAGGCTCTTCTGTATGGATTGACTACTCCAAAACATACACAAACAAAATGCACTCTGACACCCAGTTAAAGCATTAAACACACCAGTGGTGTTTTTTTCCAAATTGGATTATGAGCCACTTAGGACAGGCGTGTGCACATGAAGAAAGCTGATGAATTTTCAATAAGAAAGTTAGCATTTACCCTTGATCCATGGAACCCTTGGCAAAATAAACCTCAGGCCAAGGTATAGTTGGCTTCTACTCCTCAGTTTCTAAAATTCCTTCCTCATACCATCACGTTTATCAGGACTTTTGACACATGGATCAAAAGAAACCAATCTGGATGGAAACTTGGTGAAAAGACCAAATAGGAATTGTATTCTTTGAGAGTCTTGCTATATTCTATGTTGTATTGAATCTTGAATTAGGGTCATGGCTAAATTCATGTTTTCACATGCACGCACAGAGCTGCACACACATGATTAGTACATTCATTGCTTGGTGTATAGAGGCTATATGCATGACTTGGCATTGGGATCCCGGAAGCTCTGTGTCATGGAATTGGTTAACATAACACCAACTTTGTTGTGATGGTACAGACAACAATCTTCAGTATCACTTAGCAGGAGAGAGCAAGACTGTGTGCACAACCTTTTGAAAACCTTGCTTAATATTTCTGTAGTTTGCCAGATGAACTTTTCAGTAAGATGCAACTTTTTGCATTAATGGGTTATGCTTCCTTAATGTTTTTTTAGCCTTCTCAGAAAGAAAGGAAAAAAAAAACTGTTTTGGTTTCATATCTTGACCCTTGAGAGATTCCAAGAACAATTTATTATTCTTAAGTCTGGATGACTAAGGGCAAATCCCAGTAGATGAAAGAGCCTGGTCCTTATAAGCCTCTGAAATTTTTATACTCCTTATAGTTATTCTCATTATTTTGCAAATGGTTTTAGTTTGTGTAATTTTGAGAAGTGACTTGAGAGTTACAACTTTGGAATTTTGCACTGTATTCTATTCTATCTTCATTGTACTTATCTTACTTGCTCAAAGTCAGCTTCATAAAAGGCAAGGATGCACAGAAATATGCAGAAAGTTCTATGTTGATAAGAAAAATCTTCATTTCACACTATATTCAGTAATCAATATTTATCTTCTTTTTCAAGTAGTCATCAGCCATATGGCTGTCCTTTTTGGTTGTGTATGAGTTTACATAATACAGAAATATAAAAATACTCATAGCTTCACCCGTGCTGTTATATCTATCTGTCTCAAGTTTTTTAAAGTGATGAGAAATTTGTTCAGGGTATAAACAGGTCTTTTGTGTTATTGTACAAAGATTTCTCTGCCTAAAGTTTAATTGTTATTCCAATAAAGTCATGGTGTGGTTTTAGGATTGTATTATTTAGTTTGAAAGCAACAGAGAATGTCTCTGGCCAATTTTAACCAAAGTACATTCATTGAAAGAATACGCAAGGATCACAGAATTGCTGGGAGACCAAAAGACAAGCCTGAGTAGGCATGAAGAAGTAGACTATGAAAGAAACCAGTGGTCATTTGAGTACATTAAAATTAGAAACTTCTGCATAAAAATTTTCTTTTTAAAGAGTAGAAAAAACATCTCAGCAACAGAAACAAATATATACAGTGACCGTAACTGACAATAAATTATGTAGATTATATTAAGAAATTAAGAAATCAGTATGAAAAGCACAAAACTCTCAATAGAAAAGTATATGAAGGAAATGAGTGGGCAATGCACAGAGAAAGAAGTGCAAATATATATGTATATATATATATATAGTAAGGGTACTACTTATACACTACTGGTGGTATTATAGTCTTGTTTAACAACCTTGTAGAGTGACTTGGGAATATCTGGTAATGCTGAAGAAAACTTTCTACTTCTAGATATTAACTTTACACCAGCTCTTATACATGTTCACATGGAGACATGTATAAGAATGCTTATGGAGGCTTTTTATGTAAAGGCAATAATATCGAAAAACATAAATGTCCATAAGCAGGAGAATCGATAAATTATTTTTGGTATGCTCATATAATGGGAGATTATCAAAGGGAGAAAATTAAACTAGTTAATATAGATAAATTTTCAAAATATTATTTTGAGCCGGGTGCCTGGGTGGCTCAGTCGGTTAAGCGTCAGTCTTCGGCTCAGGTCATGATCTCAGGGTCCTGGAATCGAGCCCCGCATCGGGCTCCTTGCTCAGTGGGGAGCCTGCTTCTCCCTTTGCCTGCCGCTCCCCCTGCTTGTGCTCTCTCTCTGTCTCTGACAAATAAATAAAATCTTAAAAAATATTAAATTGAGCAAAATAAGTCATAGAACAATGTGTGGCATTTGAGTTGTGGACAAAAGCCAAAGTGCAGTTTCTTCTTTCTCAGGGAAACCTCAGCCTTGCCTTTAAAGCCTTCTGACTGATTAAGTCAAGCCCACGCAGTTATCCAGGATAGTCTCCCCCTCTTCCCGTTGCTTAGAGTTAACTGATTAGGGACTCCAATTACATCTGCAAAATCCATCCTCAGCACACCCAGACAGGGATTCCAGAGAGTCACAGGGAACAATATCCTAGGCAAGTTGACATCTCAAAAAAGTCATTATGATGAGATTAATTAAATACTTAAAGATTTTATGAGTGAGATTGAGAAGCTGGAGTTTTCTACATCATCACCAGGCAATTTAGGGGCACAAACACATGGTGGATTGAGAGTGGGTGCCTGATACTGGTAGCATCTAGTGAGCATTCAGAAAATAATTATTGAATGAATGAATTAATACATTTGAGGGAGCAGCCCCTTGGGGGACAGGTGTATCGTGCATAGGTACTTTTGTGAAGTTATTGCTGGGGAGAACATAGGTAAAAGAACTGCCAGGTTTAAGTATTCTTTTCTTCAGGCTTCAGTCATGCTGTAACAAGAACAAGGCTTTCACACTGTCTCCCAAACATTTCCTTTTTATCTTTTAATAATATTGCCTCAGGAAGAGTTTCTCCAGCCATTTTCTGTGTCATACCAGTACTTCATCAGATATTAATGGGTGTTTTATGAAAAAACAGTTTCCAAAGTAAAACAAACTTGGTAGAAACAAACCCAAACCCCCAAAACACCAGGATAAGTCAGTTAGCAGCCAGGAAATCTTAGTAGCTTAAAACAACTAAGGTTTATTTCTCACTCACAAGTGTCCCTCGTGGGTCAGCTGCAGCCTCTGGTCTGTGTTACTGTTTTTATTGTGAGAGCAATTGGACAGAGAAGCCACTGGAACAGTGGAATACTTTATGTTGCTGTGACTGAGGTGGAAAAGAGCCTGGGCAGCACCCATTGGCTCTTAATGTCTGCGTCTAGAAGTGACACATATCACTTCTGCTCACATTTCATTAGTCAAATCAAGTTCATGGCTCAGCCTGACCTGAAAAAAGCAGAGGAAATCAATGCTCCTGCAGAGAGGTAGACATTATACAGTCCACCACCCAAAGTAAACCATAGTGCTTCACAGAGCCTAGAAACTGCTGAAATGCATGATAAATAACAATGAACAGTGTGCATCTCCTGCCAGATCTGTTGAAAACAGTATTAACCAATTTGTTAGAATGCAGACAGAAGCTTTCCTTCCATTAATGAGAGGGCAATGGACTCTGATGTCATGCTGCTTGGATTCAGATTTCACCCCTGATTAACTAGTGACCTTGGGTAGAGTTCTCAGTCTTCCTCACCTTCAGTTGCTTCAATAACATTTCTTATCTGATGGGTTTCTTAGGAGGATTAAATGCACATAGATCACTTATTCACTTCCTGACAAGTTATGAACTCCTAATAAAACTCAGCTAACATTTTACGGGGCAATGGGGTTCTGAGGAATACTGAAAAACAATGTTCTGGGGTTTTGTGTCATTAGTTCATGAAATAGAAGATTTTGCTCTGCTTGCTTAAACATCAAGCGTTCTGTGTGTAGTAGTAGGTAAGGGTCACACGAGGAATTGATCAAGGCTGTTGAAGAAATCAGAATGAGCAAGACAAGGGTGGGTGGCATGGGGATAGGGAATGAGGGTAGTAGGGCAGCCAGAAAGACTGACCCTGGGAGCATTGCATTTCCATTAAAGCTTGGAGAGCCAGCAAAATTGAGTCTTTTGAAAACTTCCCTTAAAACATTCAGTAAGGCCCACGCAGTGGAGATAATAGAATATTATATAGTTATAATATGTTAGAATATTATATAGTTATAATAGAATATTATAATAGATAATAGAACATTATATAGTTATAATATATATATAGTTATAATAGAATAATAGTTGATTATTCTTTCATCATCAGAAAGCTGAAAATTTAAAAGGGCAATATGATGACCAGTACTCACACTGGTTGAATGCTCTGGAAGCGTATTTTACAATCGGCCAGTTGTGCCAAGCACCACCAGCTACATCATTATAGGAGTTTTTGGGGTTTTTTCTATTGTTTTTATAAGCTTTTCATGTTTTGAAATAATACATAAGAGGTTAGATAAAAGTACATAGATAGCAAAACTTACTAAGTTTTTGGAATATACTTAGAAGTATTGTTAATTTATCTTATTTAATCGATAGCTTCAAGATTTTTTAAAGATTGAAATGTACATGGCTGATTAGGAGTTGTCTTAAAGAATGTTGCTATACAGAATTACTGGTTCCTGTAATTATTTTGGGGTGAAGACATTTTTGTACTGGAATAAATGAATAATTTCTACTTATTTAGAGTTTAAGATGTTGCTTATTTTTAATGTGAAAGTTGATTGAAATTTCATAATATCTTATATAATTTGAAAATAAACAAAACATGTTTCTTCCATTCCCTCAAAATAGGAGACATAGGAAACTAAAATAATTTCTGATTAAAAAGAATATATGCTTTTATTTAATGTCCATCAGTAAATTTCTCATGGAATTTAAATTTCTGAATGGAGAGATTAACCTTTATGGAATTGAATAAAATTGAGTAATTTATGTAACAATGGATTGTCCATTGTTCCCAGTTAACAATATGCATACCTATTGTACTCTCATTTTAAAAGTTTGAGATTCTCAGGGCACTTGGGTGGCTCAGTGGTTAAACGTCTGCCTTCAGCTCAGGTCATGGTCCCAGGGTCCTGGGATCGAGCCCCACATTGAGCCCCACATGGGGCTCCCTGCTTGGCGGAAAGCCTGCTTTTCCCTCCCACACTCCCCCTGCTTGTGTTCCCTCTCTTGCTGTGTCTCTCTCTGTCAAATAAATAAATAAAATCTTAAAAAAAAAAAAGTTTGAGATTCTCTTGAGATTTGGAGACTCAAAAAATTCTCAGGAAAAAGAGTTGTAACAAGTGTCCTATTCTTTATCCATAAATCAATGTAAAACTTAATCATGCTACAGAAGGGATACCTCAGGTGATCTGGCTCTCTGACAGTATTCAGCATCAATGAAGACAAAATAATTGCTTCATTGTTTACAGAAATAGGCAGTATTGTGTTATGGTTTCCATTCTCAAAAAGTTGGTAGATATTATTGTGTCAGATAAACACATGGAAGAAATCCAGATGCCTGAATGTATATTAAGCAAAATAATGCTGCAGTGTTTATCTCCCATGAGCTTACAAAGGATAATCCTTTTGAAGCCTCAGGGGTCAACTTTCAATCAAGTATGTTATTGTGTTTTACCTTTTTAGAGAAATTGTGACTATGTATATATACACATATATACATATAGTATATATATCTTACACACTATACATATTTTAGAAAATTCATATATATATATATGAATTTTCTAATATTCAACACTTATGGGCTAATAAATGAAGAAGATATTTACTCAGTTATCTCATACCCAAAGTTCATGGTAAGCATTTTGGAAGAGACTCATAGGACTGTAATTTCTTTTTTTTTTTTTTTAAGATTTTATTTATTTGACAGAGAGAGACACAGTGAGAGAGGGAACACAAGCAGGGGGAGTGGGAGAGGGAGAAGCAGGCTCCCCGCTGAGCAGGGAGCCCGATGCGGGGCTCGATCCCAGGACCCTGTGATCATGACCTGAGCCGAAGGCAGACGCTCAACGACTGAGCCACCCAGGCGCCCCAGGACTGTAATTTCTATATCACAGCAGATGCTGGTTAAGAAATTTTGAACTTGATCTCTGTCAAATACTTGGCCCTCTTTCGTCCTTCATTTCCCAGCAAAGCATAGGGTTGGTAAAACTTTCAATGCTATGGGTGGATTAATTGACTAAATCTTCACTGGAAACTTTTAGCCTGTATTTACCATGCCATACATAATGCATTCTGAAAGTATATTATCAATTTACACATATTTTTAAAATGATTGATCAACACTAAATGATAAATTTAGATGTTGAACACTATGATTTTTATCAGGTAATATTTCTTTTTTGGTGGTGCATTCCATTAGCACATCCCAACACCAAGAGAGCTCTCAGTGAATGAGCCTATATTCGACCTACTGTCTAAATCACATTTTTAATGCTTTGCTTTGTGAGTATTGGTGTATGCATTTCAAATGTCTTTTAAGATTATAAGCATCTGGAGGGCAAGACTGAGATTGTATACATCTTTACATTTTTGAATGTTTATTTTTTTTAATTTTAAGTCAATAAATTTTTATTTAAGGAATTTTACATGTGATTCCTTCCACTGCCAATCCCTGTAGTTTCTCCAAAGTCAGAATCATAATCTTCAAAATAGCCTTTTTAAAAAGAACTTCTGTTCAATCCCCAGTTGTCATCGTCAATCCAGATTTCTTTCAGTTGGGCTCCTTTGACCTCCACTTGAATATGGACATACTTCAGAAATTCCCCATCTGTATTCTTCAGGATCCAATTTATTTACTTTAGGGCCCTAGAAGTCAAATTGTAGGAAGTACATTGATTGCTATTTTGGCACATAATCTAAAATTATTATTCCTTAGTTGTTCCTAATATTGAAAAGTCTTCTTCCAATCTACTCCATGAACCTAGCAGAAAATGTTACAGGTCTCATTGTCACCACTGCAATAAACTTGCTGTGATGGAAAAATGACCCATATCTCAGTGTAGCCACATTAACAATTCCTGGACACCATGAATGACAGTGGCCATTTCCATCTAGAATGAGGCTTTGAATGTTTCTTCATATGGTGTTTCTTCATAACACCATATCTTGAACAATAAAGGAGCTTGAAAAACATTTGTTGATGAATGAAACAAAAAAGAGAAATAATAATTTATTATGAATTTATTCTAAATGTTTCAATAATATGAAAAATTATATTTCATTTTAAATTTTAAAAAAGAACAAAATGAAGTTAAATGCAAATTCCTGCTGAAATGAAATTATTTTACTTCTAATGTAAAGCCCAGATTATTTA
>NC_138381.1:46735152-46752035 GCF_054177405.1 Leptonychotes weddellii | reverse complement strand
ACATCTGTATCTTTGGGGTAAATACCCAGGAGTGCAATTGCTGGGTCATAGGGTAGCTCTATTTTTAATTTTCTGAGGCATCTCCACACTGTTTTCCAAAGTGGCTGTATCAACTTGCATTCCCACCAACAGTGTAAGAGGGTTCCCCTTTCTCCACAAGCACTCCAACATTTGTTGTTTCTTGTCTTGTCAATTTTTGCCATTCTAACTGGTGTAAGGTGGTATCTCAATGTGGTTTTGATTTGAATTTCCCTGATGGCTAATGATGAACAATTTTTTCATGTGTCTGTTAGCCATTTATATGTCTTCTTTAGAGAAGTGTCTGTTCATGTCTTCTGCCCATTTTTTGACTGATTATTTGTTTTCTGGGTGTTGAGTTTGAGAAGTTCTTTATAGATCTTGGATATCAGCCCTTTATCTGTAGTGTCATTTGCAAAAATCTTCTCCCATTCTGTGGGTTGCCTCTTTGTTTTGTTGACTGTTTCTTTTGCTGTGCAGAAGCTTTTTATCTTGATGAAGTCCCAAAAGTTCATTTTTGCTTTTGTTTCCCTTGCCTTTGGAGACATGTCTTGAAAGAAGTTGCTGTGGCCGATGTCGAAGAGGTTACTGCCTGTGTTCTCCTCTGGGACTTTGATGGATTCCTGTCTCACATTAAGGTCTTTCATCCATTTAGAGTTATCTTTGTGTATGGTGTAAGCAAATGGTCGAGTTTCATTCTTCTGTATGTGGCTGTCCAATTTTCCCCGCACCATTTATTGAAGAGATTGTCTTTTTTTGTGCCAGTACCATGCTATCTTGGTGATCACAACTTTGTAATATAGCTTGAAATCAAGCAACGTGTTGCCCCTAGCTTTGTTTTTCCTTTTTCAACATTTCCTTGGTGATTCGGGGCCTTTGCTGGTTCCATACAAATTTTAGGATTGTTTGTTCCAGCACTTTGGAAAAATGCCATTGGTACTTTGATAGTGATGACATTGAAAGTTTAGATTGCTCTGGGCAGCATAGACATTTTAACAATGTTTATTCTTCTGATCCATGAGCATGGGATCTTTTTGTGTCTTTAAAGTTAATTTTAAATTTACTTTTGGAGGGCACGTGTTGTGATGAGCACTGGGTGTTGTATGCAAATAATGAATCATGAAACACTACATCAAAAACTAAGGATGTACTGTATGGTGACTAACATAATAGATGCGCTGCCATCAGGCTGCTAGGGCCATAGGCTGACTAACATAATAAAAAAATAAATTAAAAAAAATTGAAGAATGAATTTATGTACTTAAGTTAAATTTTTATTTTGTGAAGAATGTCTCATGTTTTCTCATTACCAAATAATTTTTCAAAGACAAACTCTAGGATTGATAGAATTTGAGGATTTGGTGATAGATTCTGGGCTTGAAGTCAAAGTACTGCTCAAAGTAGGCCGTCCAAAGACATTGGAATTCTCTGCTTGTTCATTTCTTAGGATTGAATCTCAAAACGGAGAAGTCAAAATGCAAGGATATTATCTTGGAGTGGTGATAGATGTTGGCAATGAGCAGAATTAGGGATATTTAATAAGAATACTTTTGCAAGGAAAATATGAACACTTCTTTGTTTACTCAAACAGGATCTTCTTTGAGGACATTATTATAATGAAACCTGAATCCTAATGGAAGTGGTTTTTAATCTTTTTGAGTTTCAGAATATTTTGAGTTTGAGGAAAGCTATTGTAACCTGTTATCATAAAAATAAGAAATACAAAAAATACATTTTGTGAATCAACTTTATGGAGTTCTTGGACTCTCCAAAGCTCTTCCACTGGTCTAAGTTAAAGACCCTTTTCCTATTTGACACACCTAGAACAGAGAAGCTGGATTAAATCATATATATGCTTCTGGTCTAAGAATTTAAATAATTCTTAGTTCCTTTGATCTAGGCCAAGCTCCTGATCTTTTCATCCTGTCTCACCAGTACAGTATGAGATGAGGCAGAGAATCAGAGCCAAGGGAAAAAACAGGCTTCTTTCCACAATCTAGAGCATAGCCAGCCTATGGATCCCTTGTAGGTTTTCTTGAGGTGGTAGTGGTGATAAGGAGAGATGGAGGAGGACAGATGATTGTTAATTGCATAAGAGAAAATTATTCCTAACAAGCAGAATAGAAAACAAAAGAAATATAAAAAGATTACTTCAAAATGGACATGTGACATGGCTGCCACATTATTTTAATTCTGTCATGAACTAAAACTTTTTGACCTTGGCACCTTGACCCTGACCCATATCAATACTTTTTGTTTTTCAGAATGGAATGCAGAAAGTGGGAGAAGATTTCTTTGGTAGATGTTTCAATTATTGGTGCTTTAGGTGATGCCTGGTTTGGTTTTACAGATATTTGCAAGAAAGACTATGGCTAAGATGGAGGAAAGCAGAAGGAGAAGAGACATAGGGCTAACCAATGGTCTCAAGCTCCAGCGTGCAAATAGGTCATATTCATAAAACTCATCCCGAAAAATTCTAAGTTAGCATTTCTGGACGGGGCGCTAAGAATTTATTCTTTCAATCAATAATCCTTTGTAATTTGATTCTAAGAAGATTTTGATACATGAACAGTATTTTGAGAAACTGTGGTGTAATGCCCAGAAGACTAGGTCTGTCAGAAGTAGCCATGTATGTTTGTGGTGAGAGTGTATGTGTGTGTGTGTGTGTGTGTGTTTGGGAGGAGGTGTTTGGGTTTTGTTCTAAAAGTGAGATGGCAATCAGAAGGCAGTATTCATTTAGGCAACACTTGCTTACCTGCTAGGCACTTGTCCTTACCCTCATGGGGACTAAATTTTGTCAGGGGGAGTCAGACTGTAGCTAATACACTTAATAAGTTTTATAGTGTGTCAGAAGGAGAAAAATACTATGGAAATAAAAATAAATAGATCATGGTAAAGGAATCAGAACTTCCTGAGGGATAAGTTTTAATTTTAAACTGGGAGGCCAGGGGTAAACCTCATTGAGAAGATGACATTTTAGAAAAGACATGGTCTTTGAAGAAGGTGAAGAAATTGACTGTGAAAATACTTGAGGAAAGAAGATTCCAGAGGGTCTCACTTGGGTCCTCAGGGAAAGATTAGTTGTTATGGGAGTAGAGCAAAGAAAATGGGAGGGAAAGTAAGGAATTAATTGGGGTCAGGTAATATACAGCCTTCTAGACCATTGCAAAGACGTTGGTGTTTACTCAGCAAAAATGAGTCATTAGAGGGTTTTGAGAGAACAGTCACATGAGCTTACTTGTATTATTAAAGAGTAACTCTGGCTTCTGTGTTGATAAGGGACCACGGTTGGGAGTGCTGAGTTGTAAGAGTAGAAATTTGGGAGAAATTCAAAAGACAGATGACCATTGGTGATGGTGGTGAGAATTAAAAGAAATCTGGATGTATTTTGAAGATAAATTTTTAAAAAATCTTGGTTGAGTTAATGTGAACTATGATAGTATGATAGAGGGGAATAAAGAATGATTCCAAGGTTTTTGGTCACTACATGGAAGGATAAAGTTGCCATCAACTGAAATATGGAAGATTTTAAGAGAGAGGACCATAAAACCCTCTAGTTGCTGCTATTTTCAATAACATAGTGGGGAGTGGTCAGTACCATAAGACATGAATTTGCCTCTTTGATCTCCTATATAGTAGCAATTTGAACAACTCATTGAACCAGTCTCCTCATCTTTAAAATGAAATAATACCTGTCCTGTCTACCTTACAGTTTTTTAGGGGAAGAAACAAGTGAGATAATTCATGTGAAAAGATTTTAATGTGTTTATAGTAGAAAGTTTTAAGATTTCATAATTTTACCTAGACTTACTTAGTAGTTCTAGATTATGAGTTTTTAATTAATTGTAGAAATGCAATAAAATATAACAGTGCTATTTGTTTTATACCTAATATATGCCAGGCATTGCATATAGATACACTGTTACTAACTCTTATAGCAAATTTACAGATGTGGAAATGAAGGTCAGATTTTTTTTTAAATTCCCAAGTTCATGAGAATAATAAATGGTATAATTATAATTTAAATTCAGATTCTTTCATCTTTTACATACAGCCTCCAACTAGATAGAAAATCACACCAACTAAAACAGGTAAACTGTGGTCTTGTTTTCTTTTTAAGTATTATTGTGGTAAGAGAATAGTGGGCTGAGGGTATGACCCAGAAGATGCAAAGCCAAGACTTAATTGTAAAACAAGGCAGATTTGAATATTTTAGGTGTAGGAACACTGAGAAAAGGTCAGATAGGATTAATAAGACTATTTCATGCATGTACTTTGGAATTACCTTGTTAACAGAGGGAATTCTGTGTGACCTAGGGCTTTTCCTGAAGTGTAAAGACCCTATAATCCTACCGAATTCATGCAGTGAAATGCTGTCATGCACTTCTTCAGGTTTTTCTTCTATGAAAACTAATGGCACTTGCAAAAGACATATTTTTATTAAGTTGATGGACTGTCAGACAAAGGTAGGCTACATAGTTTTTATAATAACAAAGGGGAACTTAGATCACTTTAAGAGCTTTGGTTGGTATAAATTTCCTTTAACAACTGAGTTTAATGTTTTGTTTTTGTTTTATAAGTTGTTCCTTTATAATATTATCTACCACTGCTTCCCTTTCCTTTTGACTGAAGATAAAAAATGCCCTAGTTTTTGAATAGGAGAGCAAACAGGAAATATTGTGCCTTATAAATAATCCATGCAATTCATAAATGCCTCTCTGTTGGACTATTAATTTTTTCAGAGTATAAAGTGAAGTTGGATTTTAAAAATACTACTTTGATTTGATGTTTGGACATTTGTTATTAAGCCAAACAAAACTGAGTAAATTCACTATTAATGTCTCCTTTTCTCTTCCTACACTGCACTATTTTCTTTTTGTTTTTTAATATTGCTCATCATAAGGATTTTCATTTTTCCTTTTATCTTCCCACAGACTTATTGCAGAGTCAAACATCCTCTACTTGCTATTAGAGGAAAACAAAATCCTTTAATATATTTCTTGCAAATGCTATTGGTTATGTGTGGAGGTAACACATCATACTCCTACTTCTAAATACCCCTGCTCATTGAGATACAGCCCAGGAAGCCAGAGACAGCTATTTCTAGAATAACCTTAGGAGTAAGGACACAAACGTAAATATTCAATATGTCATGAATTAGTTACAGTATTAAATAGAATCCCCTCCTTCCTTCTCTAGTTTAATTACTCTTCTTTATTAAGTAATCATATTATTATTATTAATTTGATAAAAACTAATATAAAAATTTCCAAATTCATTGGTTTATTTCATCTTTATGGCAACACTTTAATATTGGCACAAAAGATGTAATTATTCCAACATATCGATGAATATATTGAAGCCAAAACAACTCATCTACCTGATTTCTAATAGCTATTATTTAGACTTTGGTCTTTGCATCAGGGTCCTGTGGATCATCTATTGCACTATTTGGGAAATGATCTCCTAAAGCACTAACGCTTTGTTAACCTCATATGCCCTGTTGGGCATCGACACATTGTCCTCACTGATTACCATTACTGCCTAGTGTATCCCACTGGATTGGGTCCACTCTTCTCTCTGTGATCTGGAGTGGTTCCCACAAGCCATCCATAGAGACTCCACACAGCCAGGGGACCCTGAGTCCAGTTTTGGTTCTTGTCTCTGATTTTTGATAGCCTCTTCCTGTATATCACACTTAGTGCTACTCTAGCCGTAAGTATGTTGCAGAAGTTAATGCAGTGAAAATGTGATCCTATATGGGAGCTGAAACCAAGGGATAAACTGTGGAATTAGAGTTTCTGCAAATTAATTTTTATTATTGATTTATTTAATTTTGATAAATGAACCAGAGCAAATTTGATAGCATAACTATATTTGCATTTTACATGTATTACTTTAAATTATATTCACAAGTACATATGTCCAGGAAAAGATTGAGCATCTTAGCATGATAAACTATTTCTGGATTTATATTAACATTAATTTGTTACTTATTAATTCATATGTTATCTGCTAGATCTTGTGAACAGATATTGATTGATTGATAGTAAAGTTTTAAAAATAGGATGTTAGGGGTGAAAGATCAATGAGATTAGTTGAAAGGCTTATATTCCTTAAACTTGTTTTTAACAAAATAAGAAAGACCATCATTATCCAACTTTAGAAGCAGAGAACTTGGCCCAACACACAAAACTCTAAATAGTGTAGTTTAAATTTCTTGACTAATTTAAAAGTTCTTGGCTAATTTGAAAACTAACAATGACACTTTCTAGTACACAGTGGATATGAAGATAGGTGATTAAAAAAAAAGACTAATACCTCTGACATCATTTTGATTTGTATCCTGTTAAATTTTTTGACTAGTTTTGAAAATAAAGTTTAATGGGAAACCAACAATTTATAAGCCTCACTTCATTAAGCTCATTAGCAGAGAATGTTTCTATTTTTCAGGTAATCTATCCCTCAGAGCATACTTCCTGATTGCGCTTCCTCTGCCCTGATATCCAAGCTACAGTCTTGTCTGCTCCTCACCAGGCACAGGGACATCAGGAACAGGTGGCCTCCTCCTTCTTCCTTCTTCTCTGCTCCAGCCACACTGGCTCCTTGCTTTCTGTGAATATGTCAGGCACCTTCCTGCCTCAGTGGCTTTGCATGGACTGAAGCAACCTGGAAACTCTTCTCCCGGAGAGCCACTCAGCCTTCTCCTTCACTTATGTCAGCTTTTGAATCAAAGTTGCCTCCTCAGAGAGGTCTTCCAAACTACTCTCACCACTGGTACTTCCTGTCCCCCTTTCCTCAGTATTTTTTATCATAAAATTTATAACTTCTAATATACTATAATATCTTTTTGTCTATTTGGTTTATTGTCTATATTACTCTGCTTGGGTTGCCATCACAAGAAAGACTAATATAGACAATAAACAAAATAGGTAAGATATTATAGTGTATTAGAAGTTATGAATTTTATGAAGAAAAATATTGAGAAAAAGAGGTAAGGAAGAACAACCAGTGGTGAGAGTAGTTTGAAAAACGCCATTCGTCAGTGTGTATGCACAGAGAGAGCTCTCTGGTGTCTCTTCTTATAGGGACAGATATCCCATCAAATTAGGGCCCAATCATATGACCCTATTTCCAAATACAGTTGCACTGAAGTTAGGGTTTCAGCATATGAAATAGGGAGGGGGGCATAATTCACAGAAGCTTTTGTGTGTTTTATTCACTGCTCTATTCCCGGTGCCTATAAGAGTAGCTGGCACACAGTGAGCACCCAAGAAATATTTCTGAATTAGTGACTGAGTGGCTTAAAGTACTCAGAATTTGAGTGCATGGAATTGTTTACTTCACCTCATGTTTAACAGACTCGGTGACCTAACATCTGGGGATGATTTAGGGAAGCACCGTAGGGAATTACAACAAAGAAGATGATCCCACCATGATGTTAAAGAGAAAGTTCATACAATTAGCTGATAACTATTTCCCCTTCAATGAGGTAACCATCTTGGGTTGTCCTCCTTCAGTTCCAGTACACCTCTGCCAGGTTATCTTTTTATAGCCCATTTGTTTCTTTAAAGAGTGTCTGAGATCATATACACCCAAACACACAGATGTGGCCGGAGAAGGGAAAAGGCACAGACAGACCCTGGGATAGACATTACAGGTGGCTGTTATCACACAATTCAATTTCTTTCCCAAGTGTTGTATATATTTAGTACCTTATTTGATGCCTAAAACACGTGAGGCAAAAAATCACTCATGAAGTTTAGTAAGTAAACAAACCCTGGATCTAATGTAGCTCTTCAAACATTATGCTTCCCTTTGATTTTTCTTTTTATGTGTGAATGAAATGAATATGTTTGTGGAATTAAAAAATATTACAGCCAATTCTGACTGTCCTTGAAGGAAATTGGGTATGTGTCCAGAGACCTATGAGAGTACTTGAGTTATTTTATGTATGTCAGAGAACAAACATTATTTATGTGTGGAGCTTAATATCTCTTTCATACTCCATCCTGACATGGAATGTTCTGGAATTGTCTCCTTAGCTTCTTTCTCTTTACCCATAGTCTGATGACACAAAGAGCAGAGGGAACTGAGTTTTTATAAAACTCTAAAATAAGTAATCAGAATTGAAGAGGAACTAGATCTACCACTTGATGTAGACAGGAAGGGAGTAGGAAGTTTTGGGGGTATTCTTAGGTAAGAAGGTATAGTCCACAGGAGAGAGAGGAATTAAGGATGCAAAATGGCAGGACAGAAGAGTATAGCTGAGGAAATCAGTTCTTTTCAAGAAATCATGGTGAGATGCTTCTCCAGACATAAGGTATTAAATAATCAGAAAGGTCAGGTAATTTTTAATATGAGCTGCTGTGGAACATCTACATGATAAGATGCAAATAAAGCTAAAATTCTCCTTGGGGGCTATGATTCTTCAAATTTGATACTGACCTCAGCATGAATTATATAGGTCAAAGTTTCATAGGTATTCTGCTACAAAGTAGCAGTGGAGGAATGGAAATGTTTTGGTGCCGGTGAAAGGGAACTTAGCTGTGGGGCATTGTGTGAACAAATTCAGCTTTCTTGTGAGAAACACAGAGGAGTCATTGTTACAAATGAAGAAAGGGTGAGAGAAAATGGGAGTATTATCTATTGACTCGAGAGCTGAATACTGCATCCCTTAGTCAGTAAACAAAAAGTAGTTTGCATTAGACATAGAAAATAGAAATTACCATGCATTTGTTACTCTGAATTGTGTTAGAGCAAGAGAGTAGGAGGGCACCTTCCATATACTTTATCAAAGTTCCATGGAGGGGTATAAAGTAGTCCCTTAAACATGGATCAGGGAAATGCATAACTCTTAAAAACGTCTAGGACATTGATTTAGACTCATTTATTATTTTTATACTTTATATATTATAAAAAGGAAAATAGAAAAATAAAAATCAGAGGTTAATATAAAGCTTACCAAAATAGCAGCATATCTTTAGAATGACACACACACACAGGTAAGGAAATATTTGAAAAACTGGAATGCACTGAAATAGCAGGCCCAGATGGCATGCACAATAGGGTATTAAAGAGAACCAGCTTGTGAACTTATGAAACTAAGCTGCTTCAGTCAGTAATAAATCATGGCTATCTGAGTGGGAGGACTCCACTCTCCCTCACTTTAATGGGGGAATAAAAATCATACAACCTATCCAAATTGAAAGAAAAATGACAGTGAACTTTGTCTAAAAACCATATATGTAATGAAAAGTATTTTCTACAGACACATGGAAAGCAAATATATAGTAAATCAAAGCAAATATATAGTAAATCAATAAGTGGAAGCATTTAAAAAATAAAACCATATAAATTTTACGTGTGCTTTTCCCAAAATAAATGATTCTATTTGATATTGTAAGTTTAGTCAGATTTACAGCCTGCACAATTGTAACAAAGCAGCAAAGTTAAGATAAGGCTCTCAGTTAAGTGGGAGAATTTGATACAAAACATTTTGACAGACATCTGGGAAAGTAGTTGAATATTACTTGAAAAAATAATTTTCCAGTAGCTTCAAAATTGGTCAAGGATATTGACGAATACCAAGAGCAGTATATTTAATGTGCTTTACTAATACTTAATTTTAGACAAAAATGTAGATATTTGCCCAACAAAGATGAGAGATATATGCATTTAGAAAAATGATAGAGTTGGATCTTTCTGACAACATGATATAGTAGATGTTGTTATAGTAGATTTTGGTTTTTTATTATAAGAAGTTTTATTGCTCATGGTAGATTGTAATCCCCTCTCTTTTCCTCCTTATGTCCTTTACTCCTCTACTTATGTGGAGTGTGAACTATTGTTCTTGCTGAATTAATCTATTTTTCTTGGAATACTAATTTTTGAGAAAAGGTGTGTATGGGTGCGGTGGGTGGTCTAAACCATGGTGGAGGGACCTGTTGCACACATACAAACACATACAAGCACAATTATCGAGTAGAAGAAACACAGAGCTGCTGTTAGGAAAACCTTTCTTCCATTTTCCTGATAAAATTGTGATTAAATAATACAAAAGAAAATAAAGACAACCACAGTCATCTGTTGAATTCTCATCATGTTTCATTGTCCTCAGTCCTTCAGATACATGATTTGTCATCAACCCTGCAGTCTTTCCCCATTTGATATATGAGGAGGCTGAGTCCAGAGAAACTTCAAAGCTTTGGGACAGGCAAATTCTAATCATTAAATTTAGGTGAGGCTACTACTGCATTCTTTCCATCTTAAAATAGAGCAGATAATGAAGACTTTCCCAAGGTCACCAAACAAATGCTGTACTTTCCTCTAAACTTATTAAAAAATATACAGTTTCCTCAATAGCGTAGCAGAAGGATTGGTTTTTTTCCTCCTTTTTCCTATTTCAAGGGCTTTGGGGGGGATACATTCCATGCCATTAGAGATGTGTTTTCAACTTGAGAAGAAGCTACTATGTTTAGCAAACCGAATGGGTTGCATTAAGTCAAACAGCAGGAAGCACTGGGGAAGAGAACTTTTCTCCATAAAAGGAAAAGTATACACATAACTGAATGATGATGAGTATAAGAGACATGGGTTATTTTTTTTTTAGTTGAAACCTACAAAATTATGACTTCTTGTAAAGTTGAATGCCCTACTCATCTCAGTGTATATTGCAAATCTTCCACTTGTGTGTTAAGCTCTGTGGGGATCAAGAAAGGTAAAAGAGATGGAAATTTAAGTCTATCAGATGGGAAAAGAAGAAAACAAATAGGAAAGGTCCCTTCTATGATGTCTTTTTTTTTTAAGATTTTATTTATTTATTTGAGAGAGAGAGAGAGAATGAGAGAGAGAGCACATGAGAAGAGGGAGGGTCAGAGGGAGAAGCAGACTCTCTGCCGAGCAGGGAGCCCGATGTGGAACTTGATCCAGGGACTCCAGGATCAAGACCTGAGCTGAAGGCAGCTGCTTAACCAACTGAGCCACCCAGGCGCCCTATGATGTCTTGTTTGTAAGGACAGAAGGTTTTGATTCAAGGTCATTCCCCTTTGCTCAGGTCCCTTTTGGTTCCTCATCTTCCCCAAGGGCAAAGATTTCCTCACATATTCTTTCTTCTTCTTCCCTTGCCCTTCTCTCTTCTGGAGCCTCTGAGATGAACATGAACATAAGCAGACAACAATACACAAACATGCCCTGGGACAGGAATCCCTTCACTTGTTCCTTCTCTTACGGAAGCTAAAGGTCATGCATGTGTAATTCAGGACACTACATGGTTTTTGCGTTTTAAATAAATAAATAAAAGTTAAATCCAAAGCCTGTATACCTTCTAGTACTCCATAAAAAGGCTGGCTAATTTATTGTTCTAATGTATTGCTTTGCCTGAGCATTCACACATTTTCTTATCACTTAGTTTCTCTTTTGTGATCTTATTCACCAGCTCCTGGTAGTGGCCTGGCTCTTGTTTCCCTTTCTAAGTCATTGAGTTGCAGTTAGACTAGCCCCCTTTAGTAGTAAATGGGTTACAGAAGAATTTGGCAGAAGGTAGGTAGTCCAAGATGACTCCACATTCTTTGTGATTTGGGGAAGTGGGGGAATACCCAACAATAATACAGAGGTTTCTACTGACTCAAATTTTGCTGACTCAAATGGCAGGTGCAAAGGCTCAGCTGTGGCCAAGAATGTATGAGGCTGCAACAGTGCTGAGTCTGTGTTCATATTTGTATAGATAGTATCACTGATAATTCTTCTAAGGACTTTCTAGCCTGGCTCAGGGCTAAATCCCTATTCTCACCTGGGTTATTACTTTGTGTTGTGATCTGTGCCATGGCTCCTTTCAGTGTCAGCAGGGCTACTGTTTTGGTACCACCCCACAGGGCACATGAGGGAGTTAGTTGTGTTAGAGCCTGTAGGTTTCACATGGGGAGAGTGTCTTATTTTGATTTCAGTTCAAAGGTTGGGTCTTTAAAAAGAGAAGGTACATGGAAAGGAGCTCATTTTGGCCAAGGGCTATTAGTCAGAAATATATTCATAAGCTGAATGACTGTTAGTAAAAAATATTCTTCCCGTACCACTAGAAACTTCTAGGTTCTCACTTGGCAGTGAGTCCTCAAATTGGAGTTTGTATGAGTGCTTCAACTTCAGCCACGTGCAGAAGGCTCTAAACAGACTCTCAGTCTTGCCTTATAAAACTTGCTCCTAAGACCTCCTGAAGGTTCCTTTTCCTAACCCTTGGAATAGTTCATTTGATGCCCTAAGAAAAGAACAGGTATTATTCACCATCTTTGTTAAGTAGCTTAAATTGTCTGGTTTTTTTTTTTTTTTCTGTTTAGAAATAGAAAGCTTATACTTCTCAACAAGCTGGTTCTGATGAATGTTCTGAGGAATAGCTAGATAATATGATTTCTCTCAGTATTAGAAATGCCACTTTATTACAAATATTAATATCACCAGGCAGATTAAGTACATAGTGAGGCTAAGAACCATGTTGTATGAATTTCCCATAAAAATATTACTATCCTCTGAACTGAATCAGAAGGTGCTTTAGTATTAACAAATTTAATAGAATATAAGCCTTAGTCTAAAATGGTGTAAATCTATTGAGGATTAAATTTCTTAGGGTGCCTCAGATAAGTCAGAATGGTGGATACAACAAAAAAGTGAGTTGTGATCATCAGTAAAAATATTGTTAGCCCCCATATCATATTTGCCCAGCAATTAAAGAATGCTCGTTATATTAAAAATGCATAACTCAAACACAATAAAATATATTTTAATAATATTTATTATTACATTTTATTTACATTTTTATACTTACCCTAATTAGACTGAAAAATACCAGGTTTGTCAAATAATCAATGAGGAAGAGTTAGAAGACAATTTTTTTTCTGTGTTTATATGTAGTTTGTATTCAAATAGAGTTAGAGTTACATGTACAATGAACATTAAATCTATAGTTAAGCTTAACAATTCATCATTTTGGTTCAAATATGAAATTAAAATATGGATTTATAATTGAATTATTGATATACCAATGCTGGTTATAAATGTATATTTACAATTTGATGAACTAGCTATTTAAAATAAATAAGATTATTAATATCAAAAAAGGAAAATTTCAAACTTTTGTTCTATTTTAACCAATTAGTAATGTGTTGTAGTTTACTCAGCCAAACTCTAAATCAGACTCTCATTTCAAACAGTGGCTGTGCTCCTTACCAGATCTGTGACACTGGACAAGTTCATTTTTCTCTCTAGGCTGAGTTTCTCCATCTGCAAAATGAGTATGATAATTTATAAGATTTTGGTGAGGAATAAATTGTATAATTCCTGCAAAACAAATTTTACAGCGACTGGCAAATATTAATTGCTCAGTGGATCTCAATTTTTATCATTCTTATTAGTTAGGGTGATCAACTTCTGTGCACCTCACCTTGAATAGATTTTGCATTCCACTTTATCTATCTGTATTTTCCTATAATGGATAATAGCTGGCTACAAACTCCTTGCTGCTCCTTCTACTGAGAGGTGGTTTTTGTTTCTACCTTTGGATTGGATATGGGTTCTGTGATGGCTAGATCAATAAAATATGGCAGAAATGATGCCACACCAATTTCTGGGTCAGCCTCAAGGGACCAGGATACTTGAGATACTTGCTCTTGAATGCCTGGGCCACAATGTAATAAGACCATATACTCTAAGCCAACATACTGTGTGGAAGCCCAAACAACCTCACGTGTAGTCGCATGGATCCAAAACCACTGGTCAGCATCCCAGCTGAGATCCCAGCTGACAGTGAGTACCAACTTGCCAGCCATGTGATTAAACTACTATGGAGGTTGATTTTCCAGTCCCAGGGGACCCTCCTCCATTAATACTGCAGGGACAAACCTGCCTCCCAGAGCCATGCTCAAATTGCAGAATCATGAGCAGTAGAAATGATTTATGTGTTCTGAGGTGGCTTGCTATCCAGCAAAGATAACTGGAATATTTGCCAATCTTTTGAGGTTCATTCTTAAATTTCACTTCTCTGATAAAGCATTGCCCACATACTTCAGCACATTCTGATATTCTCTTTTATTATATTCCATAGCTTTTGTGGCCTATATTACTCTTTATGTTATTTAATAAAAAATAGACATTGGATATAAATATTTAAACATTTATATTATTTTTATAAATATAAACTTTAAATATTTATATTATTATTATTTTTTTTAACTATTTTAAGATTTTATTTATTTGTGAGAGAGAGAATGAGAGATGGAGAGCATGAGAGGGAGGAGGATCAGAGGGAGAAGCAGACTCCCTGCTGAGCAGGGAGCCCGATGTGGGACTCGATCCCGGGACTCCAGGATCATGACCTGAGCCGAAGGCAGTCGCCCAACTAACTGAGCCACCCAGGCACCCTAAATATTTATATTATTGATATTTATATTTAAAATAGATATTTTAACTCTTAAAATACCATTTTAAAGAATTCCTTTGTGTAGATTGTTTCCTTTGTTTTAGTATTATATATGTGTATACATGTATGTATACAAATATAAATATACACATGTTTATGTATATAAATATACATATCCCTTCTTTTATAAATTTTATACTTTTGTAACTTTTTATCCTTTCTTTTTTAATTGTTATTACTCTGGCAGCACTTAGCATATGATTTGTCCATGGTATATATTCAAATAATTCATGAATATTTACATTGCATATAGACTTTGCTTTTGCTAACAGTTCCAGTGGTTCACTCAATCCTTCCCTGTTTTCTACATTATGATGACATTTCCACATTACATGTTATTACCAAAATGCAAATATGACTAGGTCCCCAACCACTCCTTATAAACCCATGACTGTCTTCCCACTGGTCTTGGGCTACACAGGGGCTATTTTCTATCATCCTGTGAGGCCAGGCATGGTATGACACCTGCCTTCTCCTTCAGCCTCTTCATGGACTAAGCTCTGTGACTATATTCCAGCCACATGGACCTCTGTCAGCTCTTCATGCTGGCCAGGCCTCCTTCTACCACAGGACCTTTGTGTGTGTCATTCTATTGGCTGAAGTGCTCTTCTCTGTGCTCTGAACACCTCTTGTCCATCTTTGCTTGCTCTGAACATAGTGCTAGAGGCATGAGTTAAGCCACCATCAAGACTTTTCTAATTCTTCTACTGGGAAAGAATCTCTACTTACCATGTCCTACCAATGAATTATAGCTTTATATCTCATATATTTTTCCATAATTGTATTAAAATTATAGTGAAGCTGAAAACAGGCTGCCCTTAGTGAGGCACAGTGGATTTCCCACAAGGAGTAAAGGTTACTCATTAAGAAAATTCTAAGGTCATCCATATGAGAAACTTTTAAAACAAACAAATAAAAACAATATAATCAATTATGAGTTTCAGAAAAATGAATTTAGTCAACAATATTGAGAAACATTTTTGTCAGAGACTAGACTGAACTTATGACTAAAATAAAGCTTGTGTTCAATCCATTTCACCTTTAGATTTACGTTCTTGATTGCAGGATTTATGTATGAATATTTGCATAATTGACCAGCTCAAAGATCTTAGCTCACTGTCTTATACCTCAGAATTTTCTTTTTTCTTTTTTTTTTCTTTCTTTATTCTTATGTTAATCCCCATACATTACATCATTAGTTCTAGATGAAGTGTTCCATGATTCATTGTCTGTGCATAACACCCAGTGCTCCATGCAGAACGTGCCCTCCTCAATACCCACCACCAGGCCAACCCATCCTACCTCAGAATTTTCTAACTATGTGACAAAAGGAAGCATTCAGCTGTCCCATATAAGCAACATGTCAAGGTTAATATTTATTCTGAATTAGATAATCTGTTACTTTGACAAAGAAAAGCTGTTCCATGTCATTCCAAATATGTCTCCTCAGTTTCTCTCTATTGTATATATTTAATTCCTTATATGACACTATTCTTTTTTCTCTTTCCTTTCATCATTCTCTGGTTCTGAAGAATTGTATTTACTTAATATACCTGAATCTTTACATTTCTAATTTTCATACTTGCTTCTTGGATTGTGCCCCCACTTCTGGTTAGGCTTGCATATCTATGCTCCATCACCTTTTATTCTGTGGTCCACGTACCACTAACTCTAAGATCAGTCTGACATTTGTTACCACTCAAGATTGTCAGAGAGGGGTTATTCTCTTCTCCAGGTTTCAGTCTCATCAACTACCTGATTTCCTTTTTGATGCTAACATTTTTATTATCCAAGTTCCCAGTGGTAAAAGGAATTATTTCATTTTTGTCTTTATATCATGTATAGCTCATAATACTGTGAGAGAGCTTGATGCTTGAAAATAGCTTATAGGTGGGAGGAGCAAGATGGTGAAAGAGTAGGAGACCTAAATTTTGTCTGGTCTCAGGAATTCAGCTAGATAGGTATCAAACCATTCTGAACACCTACAAACTCGGCTGGAGATCGAAGATAAGAATAGCAGCAATCTATGAACACAAAAGCGACCACTTTCTGGAAGTGTGTATTTTTCTGGGGTCATTGTTACCCTGTTAGCATTTTGTTCTCTCATTCATCTATTCTCCTCTGGACAAAATGACAAGACAGAAAAGCTCACCTCAAAAAAAAAAAAAAAAAAGAACAAGAGGCAGTACAGACTGCCAGGGACCTGATCAATACTGACATTAGTAAGATGTCAGAACTAGAGTTCAGAATGACGATTATAAAGATACTAGCTGGGCGTGAAAAAAGCATGGAAGATAGTAGAGAATCCCTTTATGGAGAAATAAAACAACTAAAATCTAACCAAGTAGAAATCAAAAAGGCTATTAATGAGGTGCAATAAAAAATGGAGGTTCTACCTGCT
>NC_138381.1:46710529-46734652 GCF_054177405.1 Leptonychotes weddellii | reverse complement strand
ATTTGCATTACTGGGTATTTACCCCAAAGATACAAATGTAGTCATCTGAAGGGCCATGCGCACCCCAATGTTTAGAGCAGCAATGTCCACAATAACCAAACTATGGAGAGAGCCAAGATATCCATCGACGGATGAATGAATAAAGAAAATGAAATCTTGCCATTTGCAATGATGTGGTTGGAACTAGAGGGTATTATGCTAAGCAAAATAAGTCAATCCAAGAAAGACAAGTGTCATATGATCTCACTGACATGACGAAGTTGTGAAACAAGTCAGAGGATCATATGGGAAGGGAGGAAAAAATGAAACAAAATGAAACCAGAGAAGGAGACAAACCATAAGAGACTCTTAATCTCAGGAAACAAAGTGAAGGTTGCTGGACTGGAAGCGGGTGGGAGGGATGGGGTGGCTGGGTGATGGACATTGGGGAGGGTATGTGCTATTGTGAGTGCTGTGAATTGTGTAAGACTGATGAATCACAGACCTGTACCTCTGAAACAAATGATACATTATATGTTAAAGAAAAACTAAAAGAAGATAGTAGGAAGGGAAAAATGAAGGGGGTAGGAAATTGGAGGGGGAGATGAACCATGAGAGACTACGGAGTCTGAGAAACAAACTGAGGGTTTTAGAGGGGAGGGGCGTGGTGGATTGGTTAGCCCAGTGATGCGTATTAAGGAGGGCATGTATTGCATGGAGCACTGGGTGTTATATGCAAACAATGAATCATGGAACACTACATCAAAAACTAATGATGTAATGTATGGTGACTAACATAACATAATAAAATAAAATTAAAAAAAAAAGAAAATGGTCTTTCTCTCTCTCAAATAAATAAATAAAATCTTTAAAAAAAAAAAAAAAGGCCCCTGGGTGGCTCAGTTGGTTAAGCGACTGCCTTCGGCTCAGGTCATGATCCTGGAGTCCCGGGATCGAGTCCCGCATCAGGCTACCTGCTCAGCAGGCAGTCTGCTTCTCCCTCTCCCGCTCCCCCCTCTTGTGCTCTTTCTCTCTCACTCTCTCTCTCAAATAAATAAATAAAATCTTAAAAAAAAAAAAAAAAGAAACTGGTTTATAAACCTACCAAATCTAACCTCTCCCAAATCAACCTCCTTCTGAGATGTTGAAATTTGAGTACTCTTTATAGCTGGAATACAGTTTAAATCACCCACTGTAGTTAGTCCCTAGACAAATTGGCAAAATTGTAACAATTATGCCCCAGAGTATTCATTATGAAAGGTTACATTTTCCAGGGTTTAGTATTCCTAGCATGCAGTTACTGAAACATTTTTCTGAGTGGTCTAAAGATCACAGAAACCTGCATATACCAGAGCCTTCCCTTGTTTGGGCATGAAGACTTTTATTTTTCCACCTTCTTCTTAACTGTGAGTACCCATCAACAAGGTACGGTCACTTCAGTCTCCTAAAACATCAATTAAAAATAATTCCTAGGCCTTCTGCCCCAAACTAGGAAGCTTGCTTCTCTTCTCTCCAATTATTAGCCAGTGTGAACTCTGTGAGAGCTCAGGTTGTAGTTTCTATCTGAGATGGGTGGAGTATCATCATTACCAGACATTAAGGAAAAATCAAATACTAATTTTTCAAATTTAAGTGTAAACTAAGTCCCACAGTATATGAGCTACATCCAAAAAGCAACTGTGTGGCAAGCTACCTGGGAAAAAAGGGAGCAGGGGTGGAGAATATGGCCATCCTTTTGTTCATTTGCCATAAACCATCATTTAATTGATGCCAACTCTTTGTTAGATAGAGGAATAGGCATTGAATATAGAAAGATGAGGAGAAGCAGTTCTAGTCATAAAGGCTCATAGAAAATTAAACAGACACAAAAACTTCCAATTAGGAAACTGAAGTGCAAGAGTGAACACATTTTCTACAAACCTGGCCAAAGAATTCCTTATAGGGAAGTAATAATCTTAGTGGGAGATTCAAACACACTTCTGTCAAAAAACTGATAGAACAGTAGATGAAAAATGAGTAAAAATAGAAAATATTTAAGGGCATCATTAAAAAAATAGACCTAAGTGGCATATATAGAATACCATGCCCATTGAGCTCAGAATACACATTCATTTCATTTTTTAAAAAAAGATTTTATTTATTTATTTGAGATAGAGAGTGAGAGAGAGAGAGCATGAACCAGGGGACAGAGGGAGAAGGAGAAGCAGGCTCCCCACTGAGCAGGGAGCCCGACGTGGTGCTCCATCCCAGGACCACGGGATCATGACCTGAGCCAAAGGCAGATGCTTAACTGACTGAGTCACCCAGGCATCCCACACATTCATTTCAAATACACACAACATTTACTATAATTGACTATACAATGGGTCAACTTTCAATAAATTTCAAAGGATTGAAATTAAACAAGATATGTTCTCTGACTTCAGTGGAGTAAAGCTAAAAATTAGTATCAAGAAAATAGCTTAAAAAACCCAAATTTTGAAATGAAACAATATCTAAATAATCCCAGTTAGCTCTCAGTAGTTATTAGTAAAGCTAAATATCCACATATCCTATGAACCATCAATTCTTTTCCTAGGGATATGCCCCCACCAAAATAGATATATGTATTAGAGAACGTGTGTGTGTGTGTGTGTAGGTATGTGAGTCTGTGTGCATTTATAATTTTCATAGTACTATTATGTGTGTTAGTCAAATCTGAAATCAGACCACTAACAGAGAATGGAAAAGTGAGTTTTGATATATTTATACATAATGAGACATCCTACAGCAACAAAAATGAACACATTTCTGTTACTGTACATGTTACATTATAGAGGTTACATGGAATCATACAAACATTGTTGAGTGAAAAGGATGGGTAGTAATGAGTATTTGAGATAGTTTTTACCTTTTATAAGTAGTGACAGTGGAGTGTGAGGTGGATATCTGGGCTACTGGTTTTGTTTTCTTTCATCATCTGGTTTGGTAGATGCTGAGTTGTGTCCACTTTGTGAAATTCATTGACTTGTACATTTTTGATTTGTACACCTTTATGTCCTCTGTACCTAAGATAGATTTTTTAAAAGGGCATTAAAAAAAGGTGTCTTTCTCTTTTAATATTATCCAAAGTCTTTCTAATTTCCTTCAGAATTTTCAGACATGCATTCCTTACTCCTGGAATTTGATCTGACATTATTTTTGGTACTTAAATAAATTCTTAAAATCTTTCTTGACCTAAAAAATTATAAAGAAACTATTTAACATTAAATATAATTGGGATTTTAAAAATGTTAATTCTAAATCTTTATTTTTTAGAAAAATGTAGCTTGAGCAATAAACAATTTCTTGAATGTTATTTAAATATATTTTGTGAAATATTCTATTAGCAATTTTAGTAAATATTCTCAGGACATTTATAAAAAGTACTGAAAATTCAATACCTGTCTACTTATTCTACACCATTATGTTTTCAAACTTTTAGGTTTTTTATTTTATTTTATTTTTTTCATCATGATAAGTGTACTTTTTAATCCCTATCTCCTATTTCCCCCATCCTCCCACCCACCTCTTCTCTAGGAACCATCAGTATGTTCTCTATAGTTTAGAGCCTGTTTCTTGGTTTGTCACTCTTTTTTTTTTTCATTGCTCATTTGTTTTGTTTCTTAAATTCCACATATAAGTGAGATCATATGGTTTTTGTCTTTCTCTGACTGGCTTATTTCATTTAGCATTGTACTCTCTACCTCCATCCATGTCATTGCAAATGGCAAGATTTTATTCTTTTTTATGACTGAGTAATATTCCATTGAGTATAGATACTACATCTTCTTTATCCATTCATGTATCGATGGATACTTGAGCTATTTCCATAAGTTAGCTATAGTACATAATGCTGCTTTAAACACAGGGGTTCATGTAGCCCTTTGAATTAATGTTTTTGTATTCTTTGGGTAAATATCCAATACTGTGATTATTAGATCGTAAGGTAGTTTTATTTTTCATTTTTTGAGGAAACTCCATACTACTTTCCACAATGGCCACACCAGTTCACATTCTTAACAAACAGTGCAAAAGGGTTCATTTTTCTCCACATCCTCACCAACACTTGTTTTTTATGGTTTTGATTTTAGCCATTCTGACAGGAGTGAGATCTTTTACCTCTTTAGTTAGGTTTATTTCCCAGGTATCTTGTGGGTTTTGTGCAGTTGTGAATGGGATCATTTTCTTGATTTCTCTTTTTGCTGCTTCATTATTGGTGTATAGAAATGCAACAGATTTCTGTACATTGATTTTATATCCTGTGACTTTGCTGAATTCATATATCAGCTCTAGCAGTTTTTTGATGGGGTGTTTCGGGTTTTCTACATAAAATATCATGTCATCTGTGGAGAGTGAAAGTTTGACTTCTTCCTTGTTGATTTGGATGCTTTTATTTCTTTTTGTTGTCTGATTGTTGAGGCTAGGACTTCCAGTACTGTGTTGAACTGGTGAAAGCAGACATCCCTGTCATGTTCCTGGCCGTAGGGGAAAAGCTCTCAGTTTATCCCCTTTGCGGATAATGTTAGCTGTGGGTCTTTCATATATGGGCTTTATGATGCTGAGGTATGTTCCTTCTATCCCTACTTTGTTGAGGGCTTTTATCAAGAATGGATGCTGTGTTTTGTCAGATGCTTTTTCTGCATCTATTAAGAGGATCATATGGTTCTTATCCTTTCTTTTATTAATGTGGTGTATCACATGGATTAATTTGTGGATATTGAACCACCCCTGCTTTGATATCAAACTTTTTTTACATTTTGAAGTTTGTCATGGTATTTACTTCTCCCATATTTTTTCAAAATAGTATTTGATACTTATCTCTAGTCATTTCTTCCCTAACACCCCCATGTTTGACTTAACTTTTGCTTTGGATTTTCTTCTTTGCACTTGAATGAACAGGTGGGAGGCCATGTGCAGACTCCATGGGAGGCACTGTCAACCAGTGGCCCTCAATGAATGGAAGTCTCCCTTGGGAGCCCTGAATATTGTAAACCACATTTTCTTTCAAGGGGCACCATGTACACTCCTGGTGTTTTACTTCTTGTATGGAGGCCATACTTGAACATGTTATTCTTATGGAAACATGATGACTTGTACCTTAGGGATGGTTATAAGAGAATTTCAAGTGTTTAAGGAAACATTACCAGAAGATCATGTAGCCCTCAGGTGACTGCAGAGCTCTCTGCAAATGAGGTAATCCTAGGTTATATGAGTGATTTCCAGAGGGATAATAAATTGGTTATTTATGCACACCTGGTGGTCAGTTTTACCTATAATAATCATTTAATTAGAAAAGGTAGTCTAGAATTTGTCCTTGACTTTGGCTCAAGTAATCAATGACAGCACCTTAGCCCTGGAAGGCATTAGACCCAGTCTCAACTCCTTGGCCAAGGTTGATATTGATGACAGAATTGCCCTTCCTCTTTGTGAGCCAGTGTGGAGTCTGTGCAGTTGGTAATACACCTATTATAACTGGGTCAATGCTACTTGCCAAGTGGAAGCGTCTTTAGAGAAATTTAAGGTGAAAGCTACTTGGATTTCTAATGTAGACCCTGATTATTTATTGGATCTCTTCAGCTATTTAGAATAGAGACACTGGGATTTCTAGCTTTGATCAGCACTGCATGTTTGCCACATGGTACTACCTGGAATCTTGTTGAAAATAGCTTTAGTTAAATGCCGCATGGAACACACTGAATGGATATAATCTCAGCCTTTGTTAGTGAGATTCATCAGAGTGGCTAACAGAGACGTATGCACAATAGAAAATTTGCTAGAGGCCAAGACTATAGAAACCAAGAATGGAATCAGTGGGAGACAATCCTCCCTGGATCTCTCTCATTTCTGCATACTTAGGCATTAATATCCAATTTGCTCCAGACTACCTTTATAAGAATGTGTGTGTAAGCAGACAGCATTGGAAAGATATATGTCTTTTACAATCCAGAGAATAAAGATATATATATATATCTATATATATAGATATATATATATATCTCCATTCCCAGAGCAGATTTATTTACATTACAGAAATTAAAGATAGGGATGTCTCCCTCCCCTCTCTGGACCCAATTTATTTACCTTACATGGAAATAAAGAAAGTGCCATCTCTGGAGGGGAGAATGTGCATAATAGATCAGGGTTGCCTAATCTTGGGGTTTCTCTCCTATAATTCATCCCATTGCATGGGCAAAACTAGGTCCTCATCACATCACTCTGTGAGACTTGGAGCTCAGGAAAATGGCACAAAATGTCACTCTGGCTATTCTTACCGCTGTGGGTAATAAAGTGTCATTTGTCTCTGAGCCAAAAGCCTTGTCTTTTCTGCTGTTATCTATAAAACTGTGACAGTCTAACTTACTAACTTTCAAATAGGGTAAAATCTTCCACCTTCCCAGTTTCTTTCTTGAAAATACATTTATGATACTTATGAATTGATGATTAGTTGACCATTTTTCATTATGAAATGTCCTCATTTGTCTCTGTTAATACTCTTTGTTTTGGAGTCTATTTTGTCTGATATTAATATAGTCAAAATTACTTCTTAAGTTTACTATTTGCATGGTATATATCTTTTTTGATCTGTTTACTTTCAAGTTGTCTGTCCTTATGTCTCAAATGTTTCTCTTGTAGATAGTGTAGAGTTTGTCCCCCTTTTTTTTTCCTTCTGAAAAATCTCTGCCCTATATCTTGACTAATGTATTATTATTCAATGTAATGATTGAAATGCTTGGATTTAGGTCTAACATTTTACTTTTTGCTTTCTGTTTTCCCCTCTGCTTTTTGTTGCTCTGAATCTTCTTTTCTAACATCTTCTGGTTAATGTGAAGTGTTTAAAGATGTAAATTGAATTTATCTATTGGATTTTTAACTACATCCCTATACATGATGTTTAGTGGCTTTATGGGGGATATAAAATATATGTCATAGTTTAGTTAGATTTATTATTGTACTTCTTCACAGAAAATGAGGAAAAATTCAATATGTCAGCCCATTTACTGGTGCTGTCTATTGCATTATTGTTGTCACATGTATTACATTTATTTATATTATAAACCTCATGAAGCGATTATATAATATTTGCTTTAAAAGGGGCTATGTATTTTCATGATATTTAGCATTTTCTAATAATTTTTCTTTCAAATTGAAGGACTATTTTTAGTATTTTTTTTTAAAGATTTTATTTATTTATTTGACAGAGAGAGACACAGCGAGAGAAGGAACACAAGCAGGGGGAGTGGGAGAGGGAGAAGCAGGCTTCCCACGGAGCAGGGAGCCCTATGTGGGGCTGGATCCCAGGACCCTGGGATCACGACCCCAGCCTAAGGCAGATGCTTAATGACTGAGTCACCCAGGTGCCCCAGTACTTTCTTTAACTAAGATCTACTGGTAATAAATTTTCTCAATGTACATTTATTTTAAAATGACTATTTTTATTTATTCTTAAATAAATTTTTATTGGATATACAATTAGGAATTTATTATTTTTTTAAAAATTGTATTTATTTATTTGAGAGAGAGAGCACAGGCGGGAGGAGGGGCAAAGGGGGAGGGAGAAGCAGACCCCTTGCTGAGCAGGGAGCCCAATACAGGGCTCAATCCCAGTTCCCTGCGATCATGACCTGAGCTAAAGGCAAACGCTTAACCAACTGAGCCACCTAGGCACCCCTACAGTTAGGAATTTAAAAGCTTTTTTTTTTTTTGTCTATTTTATTCTCTCTGTACTTTAAGGATATTTTTCCATCATTATCTGTACTTCATAGTTTCTGATTAGACGTCACTGCACATTTGAATCATTCTCTGTATATAACATATTCTTTTTCTTTCGCTGCTTTCAAGCTTTTCTATTTATCTTTGTTTTCCAGCAGTTTTACTATCCTGTGCTTATGCATAATTTTTTCTATACTTATCCTCCTTGTAATTCACTAGTTTTCTTGATTCCCCAAATTAATTATTTTTCCTCATACTTGGGACCACTCTATTTTAAATATTTTTTCTATACTATTCTCTCTCTCATATCCTTCAGGAACTTAAATTGAAATACACAAGACAACTTGATGTTGTCACTTAGGTTCCCAAAGCTCTTTTTATTTTTTAAAAAACTTTATTCTTTATGTTCTTCAGGTTGAATAATTTCTATTACACTATCTTCAAGTTCGCCACATCTTTCTGGTCATAGCTATTATGTTGTCAAGCTCATTTGTCAATTTTTTTGTACAATGTGTTTATAGGTGGTTTGTGTGAATAGACTACTTTGTTTCTCCCTTTCTTTTAAAAAAATATATCAACAGGTAGGAGAGTAAAAAGGAAGGCACTGAAGGGCTGGCTGAGAAATGAAAAGAGTCTCCAAAGAGATTAAAATGACAGCATGGGGGAGAAAAAGTGCATGAAGGTGAAGACATCTGGAAGGGGTGGAAGAAACTATAAAATATGGAGACCAAGTGTTTTAGAGAAATAAACTGTTTTCTCCTGTCATCAACAATTTGGAAATATGATTTCTAAGATTGAGATATAAAACAAGGCAGCCAGCAACAAGTAAATCTCCTGGAAGTTGTCAGAAAAGTAACAGTTCCTTAGAGGTGGATTGAAGGGAGTTTTCTGCCAATGTCAAAAATTACATGTGAGTTTTCCTAGAGCAAGTGTTGTATCTCTGAGAAAGGGATTTGCAACAGATCCTGATGAATATGCATCATTTGTGGGTTTAGAAGGAGGAAGAACCTAGAGCAAGTACAGTAGAATTTCAGGCCAGTTGTGAATCTATAAATGCCTCACTCATAAGGAGTAATGCATCCTTATGTTTAATATACAGAATTATTGGGGGCAGGATGTTAGCTAATAGTTGTGATGAGGTGAGCTCATTCAAATAGGGTAACCCAGGAATAATTTTCTACAAAAGAAGTAATTTGTAATATGTATAAATGTCATATACTGATTTATACCAATTATATATACTTAATATGATAGTGGAAGTCATATAATTTAGCCATTCCTAGGAGTGTCAGCAAAGGACCACCTGCCAAAATACACCATGAAACATATTACTTCAGATTATTCACAAAAAAAATACTCTTAGGAAGAGGTGCTTCATAGAAAAATATCATTATAATTAAAACATGATGTATTCATTAATCTCTTTTATTCTTTTATTGTATATATGGCAGGGAAAATGAAAAAATCTTTAGATTTAGAAATAGGATTGAATCTTATCAGAGATGCTAACTCTCTTTTAAAACAGAGCAAGTTATTTCTGTATCACTATTACCCTAATTGTAAAAATAGGGATAATAATATTTCTAACATAATTATTTTAATGACTAAGCTAGCACCATACTTGACATATACTAACCAATTTATGTCATGCGTTCACAGATTTAGCAGACTGCATCATGCAATGAATGCACTTGGGGTTGATCCAATATCATTAATAAGAAGGGAATGTAGCCATTTCTCAGGGTTTCAATATATAACATCCACTTTCTTTGCTTGGTTTGTTAAATTGCAGTTGGGTTTTTGCTTTTTTCACCAAGTAGCATGTACTTGGTTTGATGAAACTGCTGTTATATCAAGTTAATCCTCTGTATAGGGTTTTCATTCTAGTCATGAACAAAGTCTGTCAAATTTCTAATCTTCCCTTAGCTGGAGTGAATAAGGTAGAGCTTATTCAATTCCAAGGCTCTCTGAGAATTGTTTTCTCTCACATTTCAACCCCTTTCTGACCTAGAAGATGAGAATGTTGTGAGAAGAGAATAAGTGAGTTACTTAATTTGGTTGAACAAAATCTATGCATGTAGTTCCTAAGGAAATAAAAGATGTTTTCCCCACAGGTTGAGATTTTCAGAAATATCATTTTCTTCTAATGTGTTTTTAAATAAGAAATATAAGATATTTTATTTTTTGGAAAGTGCTTTACTGCTTATCAGGCTTTCCCCAACAACATGGTTTATAAGATGAGCCCATTAAACTAATTTATGTTTCATCATTATCAACTTAATCTCTTTTAAATTGATTTTATGTTCAGGAGGACAAGGAATATCAAATGTTTGCTTTTCACTGTGCTTATTATTTCTCCTCATCATGGCAAATAAGTTGAAAATTTTTTCCCTTTTCTTAGAAAAGAATGGTGAGTTCAGTTCTTTGATCTCCTGCTAATATGAGTCTAAAATTTTTTAGGTTTAGTCATATTATAGCTTAAATCTCTTCTTTTTAGAGCTTCACAGGAAACATTAAAAATATGGGGTGCCTGGGTGGCTCAGTTGGTTAAACATCTGCTTTCACCTCAGGTCATGATCCCAGCCAGGGTCCTGGGTTTGAGCCCCACATTGGGCTCCCTGCTCAGTGGGGAGTCTGCTTCTCCCTCTCCTTCTACTCCTCCCCATGCTCATGCTCTCTCTCACACTCTGCTTTCTCTCTCTTTCAAATAAATAAATAAAATCTTTAAAAAATATGAGAAATATATTTTCAGAATGAAGAACATAAAATTGGATTCAATAAAAAAAATTAGTCTTTAACAATATTGACCTGGTTGACTCTTAATCATATTTCTGATCTTAGGTTGGACAATGTTTCTCCTGGAATCATTTTCTGATTTCCAAGGCTAATTTTGGTGTCTTTCCTATGTGTCCCTGAAATCCCAAGACTTCCTCTAGCATAAAGCATTTCTCATTATATTGTAATTATGTATTGGTTTCTTCATCACTAAAGAGCTATCTATTAGAACAGGAATTGTGTCTCTCTTCTACACCATGCTATTCACAACATTAAGCATAGCACCACATAGATAGCAGATAGTCAGTAAATATTTGTTGAATGAATCAATAAATCTACTATGTACAATACCAGAGATTTTTTTTTCTGAAGATGCATTGTTAATAATGAGACAAGCAGAAATCAGAGATGGACCAAGGAAATTATGAAAACATTTGTCCTGAGTTCATAGTTTTTCTACATTTCTTTCTTTGATTTTGAGTTGAGCCACCCAGTGTCCTTCCCAATTATGTGTGCCAAAAATGATCATTTTTGCTTAAGCTCTTTTGAACTGAACTTCTATTCCTTGCAATGACAATAATCATGACTAATAATTTTGGTATTGGTCAAACAGATTGTTAAGAGTAGAACATTAATGTTTTTTTTTTTTTAAGATTTTATTTATTTATTTGAGACAGAGAGAATGAGAGACAGAGAGCATGAGAGGGAGGAGGGCCAGAGGGAGAAGCAGACTCCCCGCCGAGCAGGGAGCCGATGCGGGACCCGATCCAGGGACTCCAGGATCATGACCCGAGCCGAAGGCAGTCGCTTAACCAACTGAGTCACCCAGACGCCCTAGAACATTAATGTTGAAGGAAAATATTTTACATGAAACTTGTCCATGGATGACTGAGGGATTGGTTATAATTCTGCTCTTTACTTGTCCCCATTCTTTGTGGTCTTCAATTATAAAAATTGACAGAATTAAAAGAATAGTAATTGCTCTAAGTAGTATAAATGTTGGGTAAATGAAATATAAAAAGAAACATCTCACATTTGCTAAGAGTTAGGTGGGTACATTAACCTCAATTCATAATATCTTATTTGATTTTCAACATAAGCCAGTGGAAGAAGTAGGAATAATTATCCACCATGTTATGAGTAAATTGAAATTTAGAAAGATTATACAACTTGCCTGAAGTTACACAGTTAGTGATTTGGGAAGGCACAGTTTGAACCCATGTCTTGTCATTGTGAATCCTTGCAAAAGGCAACTCCCAGCTTCAGATCTGGATAATTGAGTGAATTTTGATGATAACGGCAATGCACAAGAAAAGAGCAGAAAGAACATTTGTTAGGGAAGACATTCTTGAATTTTATTTATTTTCCAGGTTAATAATCAAATTAACTCATTAATTATCATTCTTTGACACTCTCACAGAATTTGTTTAAAGTTCAGTTATAACCTTTATCATCCATGATTTATCATATAGCTCTTTCTAATCACAATAGTTCCTTATAGTTCATCTCATTGTATCTGCCATTGTTCTTAGAACAATGCTTTCCACAAAATGGGTGATCAGTAAATGCTTGTTGAAAGTATTGGATTTATATCTCTAAATAACAGATTTATAATAACATTAAATATAACAAATATAAGACCACAATAACATAATTTTACATTAAATTTCGAAATGCAATGTCTGTATAGATGGGGTTATAGGAAAATTTCCTATTTTAATTTTGTAGGAAAATTGCAAATGAAGGTGGGAATAAAGGGGTTTCTAAATTAATACTATGCCCATTAAATAAAGTTTGCTGGTGCCTCACTGGCATGAGTCTGTTTTGGAACCCAGCAAATGCAATTAGCAAGTGAAATTTCAGATATCCAATTGTCGAGGGGTTGAGTAAAAGATCAATAAGCAGCTGTATGAAGGAGACAATAATCAAAGGTGAGAAAATGAGAAAGCATATGCAAAGTTTCAATCCTGTGTCCAGTTGTATTACTGATAATTCTAAAGTATAAAGCAACTTTATATATAATTGTCGTAATATAATCAGAGTGACTGAGCTGACATCACTCAGCAACCTATGGGCAAAGGTGAAAAGAGGTTTCTTTATCGCAGGCTGTCTTTTTACTGTAAATGGCCTCTGACCCAACAGAATAATTAGCTTCCATTGTGTTAACCTGTTAGAAAATACAAGCACATACTACTGTGAATATAGAGAATTTTTCCCCAACTCAGTAACATTGCCCTTGGAGCAAGACCTTCCTTTAGCAGCTGTTGTAAAGACAATAAAGGCATCTCATGACAATACACATTTTTCTTTCCTGCTGAGGTTAAGTTTTATGTTCTTACATATTGTAACTGGTAGAGAATTTACTATTTTGAAAACTACTGTATCTAAAAGCAACAGAGGACTGTGTAAATGTGTGATTTAAAATATAAAGGTGGAAAGAAAAACATTAATAAGAGGTATGGTAGCTGTGAAGTCCCTTCATAAATAAATATTTCGACAGTTGGGTATTTTACAGGCTGAAGAATAATACAGATGAGACTATTGACAACCAATCTGTTTATAAGTTCCTCAGCGTCACAAATTACAAATAGTGTTGCTTTATTTGTTTATTATAGTTACTGTGTTTCTTTATCCAAGAAAGGCTAGTAATACATAAGGATTTCTCAACTAAAAATAAGTAGTGGGAATGGATAATTTGATCATGACTGATTGATTGATTTCCCCGACTTCTCAAGGGCCGGACATTTCTGGTTTCTTGACCTCCGTTGTGTAAATCTTATGAATAGTTGATCTTTTTCTATTTTGTCTTTACTGTTTAATAACATCCATGAAGATTTCCCTATTAAAAATATTTCATTATTCTATATAAGTTTATTCCTATATCCCCGTGCCTATCCTGGAGCAAGAGAAAACTTTTTTCGCTCACTCAACGCTACTGATAGATATTGATTATTTTATAGGCTAAAAACAAGGATGACATTGATTATTTTAGGGGCTAAAAACAAGGGTGTTCAGGGCTTAAAAAATGCCTCTGAGTACCACATACAAACTATCAAATTCTATCTAATATCTAAGTACTTTTTTTAAAAGTTTTTATTTAAATTCCAGTTAGTTTAAACATACAGTGTAATACAAGTTTCAGGTTTACAACAGAGTGATTCATCACTTCCATACAACACCCAGTGCTCATCACAAGTTCACTCCTTAATCCCCATCACCTATTTAAACCAATCTCCCATCCGCCTCCACTCTGGTAACTATCAGATTGTTCTCTATACTTAAAAGTCTGTTTCTTATTTCACCTCTCTCTTTTTTTACCCCTTTGCTCATTTGTTTTCTTAAATTCCACATATGAGTGAGATCATATGGTATTTGTCTTTATCTGACTGACTTATTTCTCTTAGCATAATTCCCTCTAGTTCCATCCACGTCCTTGCAAATGGCAAAAATTTCATTCTTTTTGATGGCTGAGTAATATTCCATATATAATAGAATTGGGATTTGATCAGCCATCAAAACAAGATTTATTTCTCACTCTCACAAAATCTAGTACAAGTTGGAAAGATACATGTGTTCCCATAATTTGGCTATTGTACATTATGCTGCTATAAGCATCGGGGTATATATGTGTATGTATATATATATATCCCTTGGAACTAGTATTTTTGTATTCTTTGGGTAAATACCTAATAGTACAATTGCTGGATCATAGGATAGTTCTATTTTTAACTTTTTGATCTAAGAACTTTTTTATAAATGCAAAAGAGGCTCTTTTGGCTAAATCAGTGGTCTTAAGCATGCCATCTATATTTTATAAATAATGTTTTTTGGAATGCTTTCTTGCTACAGTGGCAGAATTCAGTAGTCATGCCAGTGATATGCCATGGCCTCATAGGCCACAAAGCCTAAAATATATGCTACCAACCTCTTACATAAAAAGTTTGCTAACTTCCGAGCTAAATTAGTGGAAAAGAAAATGTATCTGATACTCTCCATTTTACTGTACAAGACGCAAATATCAAACAAGAATGGAGAGTGACTGCTGTCCTTTCTGGTTATGCTGGTATTTCTAGAGTCAATATTGCATAAAATACACTTGTTTGTTTTATTTATATACTGTTTTAGAATTTAGTTCTTTGCTATAATCATTTAATTTTATTATAGCAGCCTGATAATGTAGATATTATTATACTTTCTTTACATTTGAAGAAATTGGAATTCTGATTTAGAACTTCATTAACTACCCAAGATATGAATGTAATGAAAATCATGTAATCCCCAAGCTCAGACTTCTATTTCTCAGTCCCCTTCTGTCAGAGAAGTTGTTCTTTGGTTACTGTACTGTTTACTCTTCCAAGGTGTATAGAAAGAGTACATTTTCTAACTTTTTTTACCATTAAGTTGGGTCATATGACTCAGTTTTGGCTAGTGGATTATGGATGAAAGCAATGTAAGACCTTGTCCTTAAAAGCATGTCATGCCACCTGCCAGTTCCTTCCTCCCTTGCTCCCCCAGGTAACAGAGCTACAGGATAAGATAGGTTTATATCTTTCCAACTTGTACTAGATTTTGTGAGAGTGAGAAATAAATCCTTTTTGGTACAAGACACAAAGATTTGGGGGTTATCTATTATTATTCTATAGCCTAATCTATTCTTATTAATATATAAATTATTAATACATAATCTATTCCTATTAATACATTAATTCTCCACTGGAATGCCTTAGTCACCTTGAACACATTGTATTCAAAATCAGACTCATTCTCCTTGATCTCTGCCTTCTACCTACCCCAGATGTGTTTTTGATCCAGTACCGGTTTTGTAGGATGACATCATCTCATAGAAAACATGTCTTTCTAGATTCTTTCCTTTCTTCTGATTCTTAAATCCATCTTTGCCAAACTCTTAAATTTATCACCTATCTATGTGTTTGGCCATCTTATTGGTTTACTTGCCCTACTAGCTTTCTAATATGAAACTTACATGATCTAATAATGGGAATTTTGTTCTTCCTTTTAGAGTCTATGTTATTGATCTTTTTTTTCCCTTTGTCATGTCCTCTAGAAAAAATGTTGCATAGCTTGTAATAATGGTTATCCTAGATACCTGGATTTCACTAAAGGATGATATTTGCTGTAGTTTTTGAGTAGATATTTATCAAAATAAGAAAAATTTTTCCACTATAAGTTGACTATGACTTTTTATAAAATAAATGACTACACTGTCCTTTTATTGAATTCCTAATAATCCTTCAAGTGTCACTTTGTGTTACCTCCTTTGTTCAAACATTTATGTAAGTATTCTTCTCCTTTGGGTTCACATAGTACTTTTTGCACATACTATTATATTGTATTGTAATTGTTTAACTTTCTGTCTTCTTTAAAAGCCTGTGAATTTTGGTGAAGACTGTTATTCTTGTCTTTGTGTACTTGGTACTCAAAAGAGTGCCTATCATAGAACTATCTTCAGTATATGTGCAATAAATGAGTTTCCTTTCCTGTACATATGATTGTAGGGCATATTAAAATAAAACTTTATGGATCAGGAGAATAGGTTTGAGTTCTGACTCTGCAGGGCCTATTTTGATAAGAACAAAATCTGGTGGTTTATTAGGATACCCATCACTTTTTGATGAGTAGAGGATTACTCTGTTATCCTTATCCTGGTCCTTGGCCTACTCTGTATTATCTCCCTAAGGTTCTTGGTAATGCAACCACAAAACTATAATCTTACCTAGGGTGTTTATTCCAAGTCAGTTTAACTGGGGTCCTACCCTGATTCCTTTTTTACTCTCCATTTCTTTGCTGAGTCTGAATCCCTGCTTTGGAATTTGAGGACCAACTATATTAACTGGATCTTGACAAAAAGGGGTTGGACCATAATGATAAACTCCCTATTAAAAATGTGTGTTTCTGATACTAGTTACCATCCATTAGTTAAGACTCAAGTTGATGACCAATGGCCATAAACATGGTTGGGCAAGGGGCAAGTAGAGGTCCAGAACTGTGAACCAAATTCACAATTTGGCCAGTTAGTCCTAGCCACAGTTTACATTTTTTTATGATTCTAGCCTATCATTGTTATCTTTTTTTAAAGATTTTATTTCTTTATTTGAGAGAGAGAGAGAAAGTGAAAGACAGAGCATGAGTGGAGGGGGAGGGGCAAAGGGAGAGGGAGAAGCAGACCCCCTTGCTGAGCAGAAAGCCAGATGTGGGCCTCGATCACAGGACCCTGGGATGATGACCTGAGCTGAAGGTAGATGCTTACCTGATTTAGCCACCCAAGCGCCCCACTATCATTGATATCTTAATGTGGTCTGTGGCTTTATAGCTTATGTTTATGGAGCAGGAAATGAAATTCTAACAATGAGGTTCTTCTTAGAACAGCTACCAAGAAGAGAGAAAAGACCCAAGTAAGTACTTTATTCTCAGAGCAGCTAAGATGCATAACTAGAATTTCATCATGGAGGGAAGTCAGGGACTTATGTGTGAAAATTGGGGGATTAGATCTTTAGAAACAGTGCAGTTAATCATTAGAGCACCATTCTGGCTACAAGAAGGAAACATCTACAAAGAACCTCCTTATGATACCAGCCCTGAACGAAATGGCCTCTAAATCAGTGATAAAAAGAACTGCCCCAGATATTTGAAACCTAGGACTAGAAAGTAAAAAGCCAGTGAAGATCTCTTGATCTGAAAAGCTATTAGGGACTAATTACTGTTAGAGAAGATTCTCTGTAAGTAATATATAGTCATAGATATATCTAAAAAGAATGGAGAAATGAACTAAGCTGTCATTATCATGGAATTGCCATTAGAGAATGCCCTATCTATGAATATATTGCCTGTTTTAGACCAAAGGTTGTTAGTGAGAAGTCATGCAATGTAAAATACATATAGTAATTGTCTTGGACATTATTAGCCTGGTGTCCAAGAGCATCAATCACACTGGAGAAGGATTTGGCATGTTGGCACCTAAACTTGATTGCTGCTAAGAACCATCCTTACCTGTGGAATTGTAGGGGTCCCATAAATTGTATTAATATTTTATTCATTATTTACTTATTCATTTAACAAATATTTATTGAGCATTTATTCTGTTCCATATAGAAACAGCAAAAGGTAGGAAGAAGACTGAAGCATTTCTCTTGATCAAGGAAAAAAATTACAAATCCGTGCAGCAATAGCCTCAATGGTAATGAATATGAAAAAAAAAATAGGGCAGTCTCCAAACAAATGCAAGGAGGATATATATCCAGTTATACCTCAGGGTATTCCCAGATACTAAGGCAGTAAGGATGTAGTACCCATGACCTTAGTTCACTTGGAATTAATTAAAGGCATGTTGGAAATGTGGAACTCCCTTTCTGATTTCTTCCCACTCAGTTTTCCCTTCCTTCCCCTATGGACTCTGGGAAACAAACTGAGGGTTACAAAGGGAGGGGAGTGGGGGGATGGGGTAACCAGGTGATGGGTATTAAGGAGGGCATGTGTGGTGATGAGAACTGGGTGTTATAGGCAACTGATGAATCGTTCAACACTACATCAAAAACTAATGATGTACTATATGTTGGCTAACTGAACATAGTAATTAAAAAAAGAAAGAAAATGTGGAATTTCACTGTAATGGGCAAGAAGATTATTTAGGAAGATGATTTAGAACTCCAGGAAACCCTCACCCCCTACCTAAAGGTGCTAGTCTTCTACCCAGTGGAATCAAAGAGGATGTACCCAAGAGATATGAGTCATAGACAGTTAATGTTGCTGGGAAAAGAGTATCATGGACACTGAAAACTCTGCTGTGGGTTCTAATTAATGCTAGCTAGATGAGCCTTCTGCCCCGAAATCCCTCCTCTTTTTTAATAAAGAGACAAATAAAATTCCAGAGGTAGGTGAAAGGACAAGAAAAATAAAGTACTAACTAATTTAAAAAGACCATTCCTTCAAATGCAGGTCATTTTGTCCCTTGTCAAATAATACATTGGAGGGGAAATTGGGCAACAGATCCCTCGTGGCATGCAGTTTCGTAATCTTAATCTTGCTAAGAACTTTCGCTTGATTTGTTCAGTCCTCCTTCACTCGTTGGGGCCTAAATCTGGCCTAAAGCAGGCTTCCCGTTGAGCAAGGATCCCATTGCAGGACTCAATCCCAGGATCCTGGGATTGTGACCTGAGCCGAAGACAGCTGCTTAACCGACTGAACCACCAGGAGTCCCTCTTTTTTTTTTTTTTTTCTTGTTGCTTCTCACTTTGTGAAATTATCTTTCCTGTGCTGCTTCTTTTTTTTTTTTTTTTAATTTAAATGCAAGTTAGTTAACATATCTTCTGCTTTTTCATTTTAGTGTTTAATTATTCCCAGTAGCAGGTAAGCTTCTTGGTTATGCTCCCTACTGTATCTACAGGGCCAACCGCAGTGCCTGCCTGGCATAAATTAGTCACTCAATAAATATTTGTTAAATGAATGAATGAAGGGCACCTCAGTTGGTTAAGCGTCTGCCTTTGGCTCAGGTCATGATCCCAGAGTCCGAGGATCAAGCCCAGCATCGGGCTCCCTGCTTAGTGGGGAATCTGCTTCTCCCTTTCCCTCTGCCCCTTCCCCTCTGCTCATGCTCTGTCTCTCGCTTTCTCTCTCTCAAATAAATAAATAAATAAATAAATAAATAAATAAATAAATAATCTTTATTATTTATTCTACTCATGAATGAATGAGTAAAGCATGGCTCTTATCTCCTTTCATTGTTCATTCTATTGCTCCTTAGAGAATGATCTTGGTAATGCATGGAAAAGCCCTGGCCATTACTTTCTCTTTGCTTTTCCTTTATTGTCTCCTTCCATTGTCTTCTGCTTCATTTCCTCTCTCTGCAAGAAAGTAAACAGAAATTGTGATATATACAGGTTTATGTTTTATACGTTTCAGCTCCCACAATAACTTTGTATATGTATGTGTATATATATATGTATATATATATATATATATATACACACATATATATAATGGATACTCCTTAAATATGTCTTCTACTGAATTGCTATATTTTGCTTATCACTAATTTGAATTGTTGACAAAAGGATGTTTTCTAGAGTATATGATGGATTATTCCCTACTTGCTCTTCTCTGCCTGTGGCAGGCATTGCTGAAAATGCTGCATAGGATGCTCCTTGTTGGCACCTCTCCTTCAGGAGCACCTTTGCACCATATATCACAGGATATCTATGAAGAATTGGTAAAGTTCAACTTAAATACGATTTACAGCACATCAAGTCCAAGAGTAGAATTGGGAGCCACACTGTGACCTCAAAGCAATCTTTATTGATCCAACTAGGTTTTAATAACATCAGTCAACATGTACTCTGACAGCCACTTGATATTTTTTGACTATGGTGAGAATTTCACCGACGTCTCTAGACTCTTTCTTCATCTGTCTCCTTGTCTGTTGTCCTCTCTCCACTATCAAAATCCATTTATGGCCAGATCTATTGACTCAGGGGCACTAGCTTATTTCATTAATATGGTAGAAAAAGAGGAGGTTTTCAGGCTGCCTTTTGCCTTTCTTTTATGCTGCATGGTATGATGATGCAAAAGCAGCTGCCCTGCTCTTTGATTGAAATGCATCTTCTCTTGACCATCTAAAATTTAAATAATTCTTTTAAAAAAGATATATAGGAACGGGGTACAATTTTATGGTGCAAAACTTTCCAAATAGTTTTCCACTTTAAGACAAGTATTCTGGAAATGATCATCTACTCGGATGTAATTTCATCTGTACTGATCTTTTAAGAAGTCATTAAGTCTGCTTGTACAAATTCACTTCCTTCATCCCCATTTTTGCCAAATGAACCATTAAAAATTGCTAGTGGATACAAGGAGTGTCTAGCAGAGAAATGGAATGCTTCTCTTTATTTTTTGTTTTTCTAATTTACCTCAATTATACACTTTGTTTCTTCTTTTGCTTATAAGTCTGTTGCCATTTTCATATTCTTCTGACTTAGTCAGTCAGTTGTATTCATAGTTCTATTCTTTAAAAATTTGGAACTATGTTTCATTCATTTTCTTGTAACTACCTACTTTAATTACTGAATTGTAACGGGGACTAAGTGCCCATTGAACTAAACCTAGCATGTTGGCAATATGCTATTCAGATCTTACAAAAATATTTGTTGAACACCTACTATGTGATAGTCACTATAATTATGTACTTGATGTAAAAAAAAAGAGTAAAAGACAATATCATAGCTGCTAATTCACTGGAAAATACACCTTGGAACTGGACCCATTACTATGTTATGATTCAAACCTAGAATTCTCATGTATTCTTTCCATTTTTGAAAGGCAACTATAAATGTCACTAATCCTACTGTAAACCATCCAATTTTTCTTTTTGCTATAGAAGTAAAAGTACCTTCAGCAGTATTTCAGAGAAAATAGAATTGGCCTTGGTCATGAAATCACTTGCAAACTGGCTTTTCAAAATAGTTGTATGATTACTAACAGGGTTTGTGATATGCCATGGACTATAATCAACAACGTATCCTTATCGTGTTCATTTCTTCAGACAACCCTTTGAAGTCATCATATAATAAAGTCTACTTTACAGAGATGTAGAGTGAGGCTCAGAGATACTAAATATAACTTTCTCTGCGTCCCAATGTAAATGGAGCAGAGATTCAAACTGCCCTTTACTATTATGTCTTACCTTTAACCAGCTTGCTTCTTATTAAGATAAATGAATGAGTGCTAATTTCATACTCAACATTCAAGTAAATGTGATCTTGAGCTCTCAGCTCAACATTATTTCCCAAAAGACTTGAACTTTCTTCATATAATCACAAGGTGGCAGTATATCAAACCTTAATTCAGAATGTGAAAGTTTATGCATTTTGTACTATATTGATATTGGCCTCAGATGTAAATCTGAAAAATATGATTGGTAAATGTTTAAACAAAATGGAAACTGAGGAAAAAATTCTTATAATATCATTAGGAATTTAAGTTACAATGTATTTTTGGATATGAACTTTTCTTCTATAATCTACAAGAAAAATAATTCTCTTTATTTGATGAGATAGACCATATATCAATTTTGGCACTTTCTTATTTTCCATATGAAATATGTGTTGTGTATTCAATTGTAATTATATGACCTGAAATTTGCATGATGGCCTTTATGTGAAAATACTTTGAGAGATTATGACTATTTCTGAGAATGTAATGCTTTTACAAGTCAGAATTCTTCTAATGGCAAAAACAATGCTAAACAATTATGAACATTATTATAAAGTTGCTTTTAAATGAAAGCTTCCTAAAAGCTCCACATAAATTTAACTTTGAAATGATTACATGTTCGTGATGATTTGTATTTTTTAATATATGTCATCTCTTGCTTCCATCACTATTGCTTTCAGGCCTTAATTATCTTTTGAGTTGATAATATCCCTCTTTAACCAAAATAGTTAATAGGATTTCTGTTTAAGAGCAGAATATTATAATTCTGATATTTCAGATAGATTGACATAGAATGAACCAGGGATGACATTTAGAACTTTATATGACTTAAATGTAACTTTTAATTAAGGTTTTATCTTCTCATTGCTGGATTCTCTAATTCAAATAATAAGAAGGAAGACTTTCCAAAGAGGATAAAATAATACCCATACATTCTTAAGGATATTAATCACAGACTATAGGGCATAATAACTTGCCTCAGCCCTATAATTCAGAACTATTTTCTTTGTTATTCAACTCTTGATTTTTCTCCCTCAAACATATCACCAGTCATTGTTCACCGTATTCATTCCTCCATCCTGTCTGCAGCTGACTGTAAAGTAACATTATGACATTTTATAGGTAATCTGAATATAGATCAGCTATTTTATGCATGGAGAAAGTAAAATATGGGTGATTTTTGATGTCTCCAAAACATTTTATTTTGCTTTTCTTTATTCTGCTTTTCTGCCAAGATACCTCCAAAAAAACCTCTCAATCTCTATTAATAGATAACAAAAATGTGGTAAAACTGAAAATTTGAATGAGTAAGGAAAAATGTAAGTATTTGTTGTTGGATGCACATTTATGCAACAAAAAATGCCAGCATTTTTGTGTTTTAGTTTTAAATTTCACAATTACTTCCAAATGTTCTTTTATTGCTTTCTGTAATACTGCCAATTTACTGAGAACAAATCCATCAAATAAATTCAATTTGTTTACATTTTATTTTCTTCAATTTATCTTGTGCATGGAATATTTCTAAACTTAATTCTATTTGTATATTATGTCCTCATTGTATTTCTTCTTCTTTTCAAAATCTCTTTATTTTTCCTTTAAAGGCTGGTATCTTCTGCCTGGATGAGCAGAAGTGAACCTAAAATAACTCTATATTTCTGCATTCTAGTGGGTATTATACATTATTAAAACATAGGTTATTCTTCATCTAAGATTTTCTGGCCCAGCCTTTTAAATATCCATCTTATCATGGAGATACACTTTCCTTCTTCAATGCCTCAATGGATCAGAAGAAATTTCAATACAAATCAATTTATATCCTCCTAGAAAAGCTAATGACAGAATGTGATAACTCACAAAAAACTAAGTTGTGATCCCTGCTTCTAGGTTGCACTTTAAGCTTCATGCATAATGAATTCTTATGCTATTTACCATTTTTAACATCTATTCACTCCTAAAATGTGGCTCCTAGAATGATAATGAGAAATATTAGCTGTTTGTCTCAAGTCGCTTTTAAGAGCAAAGGGTGCAATGATTCTCAGAGTAGGTAGCAGAAGGGTACTATCCCCCCAGCTTTCCTAGAGTATTTTCTAGCTAAATGCAGAATATATTTGCAACAACATATTGTAAGATTACCCATATCCTTGTAACTGCATGTTCTTTTAGATAATAAAAGTAAACTGACATATACAACTTTCATGTCTAAATTAAAATGCTGCATAGATTCCTCAAGCAATCCAGACTAGTTGGAAAGAAACATACTCCCACCATTGAGCTCAATGTCTGGATGTTCTACTTTGCCACGGACTCTCTCTCCCTAGGGGGAAATATGTTCTTATTTTCTGTCAAAAAATTTTTGCTAAGTTTACTTACAACTGTCTGAACATAAGTTTCATAATTCTCTACTTCCATGTAATTTTATATTTCTTAAAATTTAGTTTGAAACTTCGAAAAAATGAACATGCTTCTGAAGATTAAGAAGTGAAAATTCTAGACATACTGATAAAATCGTGAAGTTTGAACCATTCAAAATATTCTTTTTTAATTAATTAATTAATTAATTTTTTTATGTAGTGTTCCATGATTCATTGTCAGCGTATAACACCCAGTGCTCCATGTAATATGTGCCCTCCTTAATACCCATCACCAGGCTAATCCATCCCCCCACCCCCCTCCCCTCTAAAACCCTCAGTTTGTTTCTCAGAGTCCATAGTCTCTCATGGTTCATCTCCCCTCCAATATCCCCCCCTTCATTAGTGCTCACCATAGCACATACCCTCCCCAATGTCTATCACCCAGCCACCCCATCCCTCCCACCCCCCACCACTCCAGCAACCCTCAGTTTGTTTCCTGAGATTAAGAATTCCTCATATCAGTGAGATCATATTATACTTGTCTTTCTCTGATTGACTTACTTTG
>NC_138381.1:46682781-46710029 GCF_054177405.1 Leptonychotes weddellii | reverse complement strand
CTTAATGAAGTCCCAATAGTTCATTTTTGCCCTTGCTTCCCTTGCCTTTGGCGATGTTTCTAGGAAGAAGTTGCTGTGGCTGAGGTCGAAGAGGTTGCTGCCTGTGTTCTCCTCTAGGATTTTGATGGACTCCTGTCTCACATTTGGCTGAACCTAATTTTTAACTAAACTAAGGATTAAACCATTTACCATTTGAGAGACAGCTACCTGCACTACCCTCCTCCCAACATTATTGCATTATTTCAACTGTATGAGTCAATCTTTTTCTTTCTGTGTATTCTTATATTCTAGACTAACCCAACTGGGATAATCCTTTCCCTCATTGTTTTAAGTCTCATTGAAGAACAAAGACATATTTTCTATGTGTAACCTCAATATGTAAATCAAAAGGAACTCTAAAAATTTAAAAGGAAGAGAGATTTGGTGCCCTTCCAAAGAAGAGAAGCTGAGGAGATAACAATATATGATGAGGAGCAAGAAATATAGAGAAAATGTACCAAGAGGGAAAGTTTTAGGGAGTTTGAATACGAAAATTTACCACAATTTCTCCCCATCTACTGTTGTAACCATTTGATAAAGTAGACAAAGGAAATAAAAGGTGATTGCTTTATTTCCCAAAGTATAATAGCCCATAGTTAGGTTCGAGTAAGAAAATTAGCTTGGCCCTGGCACTGAAATTTTGCTTCTTTCTCCTTTATCCAAGAACTGAGTGTATTCACATTAATTGCAGGCAAAAGAATTTGAAGAGAACAAGTCCAGATGTTACAGTTTTGTTTATACATGGAGAATATAAACGACACGGAGTCCTCAAAACTTACAGATGCCCATGGCATGGAATACAAAGAGAGAACATGAGAGTTTCGTAAGGTAGACAGAAGGAAGGGGGCTGGATGCCTTCTGCCAGTCTGTCCTCCTTACTGACTCCTCCCCCCATTACTGAAATCTTGGAATGATTATCCTCTCCAAAAATGTCACCTGAGGAAGATTGAAAAATCACTCCAGCAAACATTTTAATAAAATAGGGCATGGAGAACAAAAGAGAAAGAAGGTATTTATAATATTTTACTTGAAATTAAGCAGAAAATCTGCTACCTGAAAATCTTTATGTTGCTCTCACTCAGAATTAGCAAGCTAATTGCAATTACTTTAGATTTATCTGATGGATTAAGCCATACAAAATAGCAACCTCTCCTTATCCATTCACTCTAGCATTCACAAAAAAAGCCTTTTTAGTTTTAATAAATGTAAGAAAGGCAATCTTTCTGGGGAGATACCTGAAAAGTTTCTGGGCAAACACTACTTAATTCCTTTATTCCACTGGTGATTTGGAAAATGTTTGGTTGATGATTTAATTTCAACATATATATATATATATTTTTTGTTGTGTTTTGCTACTCAAAATGTAGTCCACGGACCAGCAACATCAGCATCCTCAAGAGCTCAAAAGAAATGCACATTCTCAGGCCCATCCCCAGACCAATCAATCCAAATCGTCATTTTAGCAAGATAAGACCCCTGAGTGATTCATATGTACATTCAAATCAAGAAGTACTGCTCTAAATTCTCAAAATTGATTTATGAATCGTCCAAATATATCCTTTACCCTTCATGAAAACATTTTTAAAAGAGTTGCCAGTGTTAAAAATAAAATATTCAACTTAATAAACCCACAATACATTTTACATATCTATATTATTCTCAAATGAATGGGTTCAGAATGTAAATCACCAAAGCAAATAATGCAAATCATTTTATTTTATATCTTCCACCATTCACTCTTATGGAAGAATTGAGTTACTATAATTGAAGACTTGAGAATTGGCCAGTGAAGAGTACTCTCAGATTGTGTTAGGTTTGAGAGTGAACCTAGGACAGTTCTGCAAGTTTCTGACAACTGGCACATTTAGATATGGCTAAATCCTCCTAAGCTGTTCTGCACCATGGTATTTCCACGCTGAAGAGCAATAGCGTAATAGTCCCATAGGCACTTAAGTAGCTGTATTAAATAGACCTGCACTACAGATGTATCCAGGACAAGGGGGAGGGAGGGAGAGGAAAACACACCAAAATTCCAAATGAAGGATCTAAGATCAATTTTCTCAAGAAAAGATTGTAGTCGCTTGATACTACAAGGAGATATAAAGTAAAAAAAAATAGATATTTTTCTCAGGGAAGGTAAAATAAGATCATTGTTTAATCTTTATCAATATATTAAATAATTTCTTTAGTTTTATATCACTCACCCTACTCTAGGGTATATTTGAATACTTAGAATTTATAGGTCATAAGAGACAGTTGCCTCCAAGTAGACTATAATTTTATCTCAATGACAGTGCCCAAATATTTTTAAAAATGAGACTACAACCAATGTTTCGCTGGTATTAAGTTGGTCCAAGAGTACAAACTTCTATTTTTAAGATAAATAAGTTCTGAAGATATAATGTACAGCACAGTGATAACAGTTAATAATTCTCTAGTATATACTTAAAAGTGGCTGAGAGTAGGTTTTAAATGTTCTCACCACAAGGAAGAAATGGGAGTTACATGATGCTGTGGAGCTGTTAGCGAGCACCACAGTGCTCATCATTTTGCAATAGAGAAGGGTACCAAATCAACATGTTACACACGTTATACACAATGTTATATGTCAATCATATCTCAATAAAGCTGGGGATAATATCTTAAAACTGAAACAGAGTTTCTAATTATCTAACAGTTGAAACTGCCTCCCAAATCCCAGTGAGGGTCTTTGACCCCTACCTTGTTAATCAGGAGCTAGAACCAAGGAGTAGTTTGGCAAGGGCAGCTGAAGGGCAACTGACAGCAAATAACATAGCCCTGATTTTCAGCATGTTGGATTCTTGTCAAATCTCATAGCTCACAGCTCATGGATAATTATCATCTCTCCAATATAAAAAAGTAAACCACTGACTTTATAATTAAACTCTTTAAATAAATGGGACTGATAATAAAGAATAAATATTTCTATTAAAAAATTACATTGGCAGTCAAAGATTTTGTTGATACTGCACACTGTTATAGACCAAATGTTTGTGTCCCCCAAAATTCATACGTTAAAGCCCTAATCCCTGATGTAATGGTATTTAAAGGTGGGCACTTTGGGAGGTAATTAGGGTTAAGATCATGAGGGGTGGGGCTCTAATCCTATCAGAGTCCATCAGCTGGTGTCCTTAGAAAAGGATATGTGAATTCTAGTTCCAGTTCTACTTCTTCCACTTTAAATTTCAAATACGATAAACTGTGGAATGTTCACCAAGTTCCTCGTATTTGTACTTTAAACGTTAATGGCTTTGGATAATAATTGCAAGTCATTTAAACTCACAGGGCATCAGTATCTCATATGGAAAATGGATTTGCTATGGTAATGTACATCTCTTTTCTGTCTTATGCAATGTTAGGACAAATAAAAATAGATTTTAAAATATGCCAATAGATATGTTAAAGGTGATGCAAGTCTATTTATTAAAATAATGAATTATCATCAACTGAATGCTATCATTAACCCCTAGAATATAGAGGCCAAATCAACAACACTTTCTGTATATTACTTTCAAATATCAGGGCAATCACAGCATATTTCAGCAATAAAATAAGTTGAGAAGCAATTTCAAAGAAAAGGTAATGTTAGATAGATAAAAGTTTTAATATGAAGTAAGAATAAATACTTAGGTATTCAAGTTACCCAATGGTTCCATTTATACACATTATTATAGGAAATAAAGAAGTCGATTGACCAAATAAAAACTGAACAAGTAAATTTTAAGGAAAAAATCAACATTAACAGTACTTGAGAAATAGAAATCAACACTGCTTATTGCCTCAAAATTTTGAAGTGAAAAAAATGTATGCTCAACCACATCAAAAACATTGTCTTCAGAAATTTTGCCCCTTTTGACAACAACACCTTCATCTCTAAAAGTGTATCTATTACTGGCTAAGGGCATTACATTGTGAGCTCCCTGGAGGCAGGCATAGTATCTTGGTCATCATTGTATCTGATACAATGTTTAGTAAATATCTGCAAGGTAAATATGGCTGTGCTGATTTTGCTGGCCTTGTATCATTATTTGAAATATGCTGCACCATTGTTTGTCATAAACCATTAAACTATCTCAGTAATTGCTGTGCATATCCAAAGCCTGTCTTGAGGCTCCTATCACATCTAGGAGAGGCAGAAAGTCCATCGTCAGTTCAAATATTAACAACACTACTAGGAATGTTCAATTCAATTCACTAAAGATTTGTTAGGCTCCTGCTATGTCTTTTTGTATACTAGATTCTATAAGAAAATAAAAGCAGTAAATATCATGATTCTTGCCCTTAAGAGGGACTTGTCCATATCTATCCCCACATCTATGTGCCATTAAAACTATTTTCCAAGGAAAAATATGTCTCAATCATCTCCAGTAAGTCACTGCAGCTTTTTTATTAGGTAACTCAAGTCATAAAAATGGCATTTCTCATAAATGACAGGTCTGAACAAACAGGAGACTATAAAGGATCTAGAGGAGTCATAATACTAGGTGAGCAAAGGAAGCAAACAAGAAGTTAAGTAGCACTGCAACTAAAATAATACCTAAGAATGAAACTACAATATAGGAGAATATAACAATGAAAACAAAAATATTGCCTGAGAGAAAAAAGTCATCTGTATCTTATGGGTAGTGCGCTATTTTTTTTCTTTACTTCTAATCTTCTAATGGTGATTTAGAAAAAAAATGAATAAAAAATTTGCCATAGGAATTGTGAAGAAACGAGGTGCTGCCCATGACTCATTAGCTAGAAGTTTCTATAATAAACAAGGGTAAGAGGAAATATCTTGATGAAGCCAAGACAGCTGTTCCCAATACTAATTTTGTTGGATAGTTTGATTAAAGGGAGAAGGGTTTTCATCTAAATTAGTGGCTAGCATTTGCATTTTAATAGAACTTTCTGGACGGTGTAGTAACTAAAATATTTGAGCTATTTCCCCAGGGAAGGAAATAGAAATTAAATTCATTTGAAAATTCTTTTTTTAAGATTTTATTTATTTATTTGAGAGAGAGAACGAGTTGGGGGAGGGGTAGAGGGAGAACGGAGCAGGGAGCCCAACACCGGGTTTGATCCCAGGACCCTGAGATCATGACCTGAGCTGAAGGCAGATGCTTAATGGACTGAGCCACCCAGATGCCCCTCATTTCAAAATTCTAAAGCAAGTAAATATAAGAACCCATCTTCCTAAGACTGATTGAAGCAAGCCTATTGAACAATTCAATACCAAATCAATAAATATTTTTAAATAAGAGATTCTTGACATCTTAAATTATCTCTGCATAATCAAGAAGAAGAAATTGGACCCAGATTTACAAACAAATCAGGCAGTTTAAATGTCTTCAAATGAAACTCAACTATATCCCCAGTGGTGACTGACTGGCAGTCTTTTATCTCCATCCCCAGAATTGTATTCTAAACAAGGGCTGATGAATTTGTCTGCCTTGTACTAAGCTGTTGGTGTTCTCTAGTTGACAAACTGCCACTTTACTTTTTTCATGTTTAGGAATGTCCATGCAATTCTAATCTTTTTTCTTGTTGATGCAACTTCAGATTTATTTAATTTAAGACATATAAAAGATTATAAGAAGTATGTTAGTCTGATAGTTAAGCTATTTCTCTTGCATGTTGATAAATAGCTGTTTAACAGTAATTAACCTAACCGGTAATTTTCATAGGATGAGATAATAATAATAATAATACAGTAACAATTGTAAGTTTCTATAGAAAGATCAAGTATTTTGAAAACTGATGTTATGTATCCTCATTGTGCTTTTTACACAGAAGACAAGAAGCAAAAGGAAGGAATATATTTAACCTTTTCCCACTAATTGTGCAAACAATTCATGCAGAAGTCAAATAATTCTTCCCAGTTTTCTCAGTGAGTCAGGGGCAGACTCGTGGAGACTGAGGTAAGCAGAAAAGAGGTGTATGAAGAGTATAGCTTATTAGATCAAAGTGACTATGCTTTCAGTATTGATAAATTTTTTTAAATCTGCATTTCTGTTGGTAGTTTCCACCTGGACAATATATTCTTCCTCTTGAAATTTTAATGTCAATTCAAATATATGCCAGAGAGAGAAAGAAAAAAAAAGTCTACTTAGATTGATATGAAACCCTGAGATCATGGATTTATTATTTATGAAGGCATAAATCCTGGAAAGCAGGTTAATATTTGTCTCTATTTTTGCAAGTGAAAGAAACAAAATGCATATGATTATTTGGTGATGGGAACACAGTTAAACCTTCCAGCCAGAAAGTCTGTTAGGTCCTGCAGGTCATGTTCTTCTTAGTCATCCATGCTACTTGGACTTCCTTATTGTTATCATTTCCTAAAGGTTTGAAACCAAGAGAGCCCAGCCTCAAATGATTCTCGTTTGTTGGCCTGAAACCAAATCTGAAAGACAGGAAGAAGAGGGATTCTTCTAATGAGCATAACGCCAAGTGAGTCACAAAAGGACAGAAAGTAGAATGGGAGCAAAAAGTTTCCTGTAACTCTTGCCTTTTTTTTTTTTCTTTCTGAAGATGGTGGTGGTTTATTGCTTGTTCTCTAATAGGTTGTGGAACTCAGTACATCTATCAAAGGAACCTACTACATTGGCATGTCTAAGCTGGACCCCTCTCTCTCCCATGAGGTCAACAATTATTGGAAAATGCACAGAGGGTGGGAGGTGACAAATACAGGACTCTAAGAATAATGTACAGCATCAAACTTTGTTACTATCGTTCTGCAAAATTCCATTGGAAAGCTTAGATGAGCACAGTGTTCTAGGACCAAGATATGAGAAAACCAGTGTACATAATGGAAAAGACTAAAAGTGCCACCTCTGCTTACCAACTCAGAATCAAGTTATTGTGAAGCAATTGCAGACTTCTGTTTTTTAAATACTGATATAAGTTAAATGAAATCTCTAACTTCTGAGAGTTCCCAAAGAGGAAGAATATTCAGGCCAATCTAATGAGATGACAGAGGATCTGTCACTAAGCCAATGGTTGTGTTTATGCACACTTCCCTGCAGTGTGCTTGCAAAGGAAGCACCGCTGGCTCTGTAATAACTCAGGAGGAACAAATTGTGCCTACCCTTCACTTAGGCAGTTAATGTCTGGGCTAGAAAAGTAACACGATGGGTGACATTCCATTGATTATTTTTATAGCACTCAACACCACAGCACATATGCTCGTTAGCCTAATGACCACCGCAAATGCTTTGAGGACATGTGGGTGGCTGACAATATATCAAAGGTATATGCACCCTGCCGTGAAGCCACAGAGAAAATGGAAGCATGGATAGGAAAAAGGTAACATGCAAAATAAACTTAGCAAAGGAAAGAAAGCAAGAAGTTTCTAGTAGTCTGGAGTAGAGGGGGTTGAAAAGGACAGGTGCATACAGGAAACCTATTATGACAAGTTACTGGGAAACCAAAGACATCCTCTGAAAGATTATACTTCATATTCAGATAGAAATAAGCATTTCTGAAATAAGTAGCAATTCAAAACAGTTGCAGTTTGTACCCAACTTTCATCTGGCTGGCTTCAGAGTGTTTACATGATCCCTGTGGATATTTCCACCCATTCCAGATAACAGCATGTGGAAGAGAGAGTAGCTTCCAGATTTCATGAAAACACTAAAGGACTAGTTGAAAATTCCTGAATTCAGGAATTGTGGAATGTATATAGAGGTATATATTCAGCTTCTATATAATTACCCTAGGTCCTATTACAAACTTCAGAAATTGGAGAGTGAGGTTCTTATATTAATTTTAATTTCCTTTTCCCTTCTTACCAAGAAACTCATAAAAAAAAAACTTATAAATACCAAACTATTCTAGGATTCAAAATACAGCGTGCTCATTTGTTACTCTATTATGGTGTTTCCCAAAGCATTTTCCATGGAACACTTGTCCCTTTTGATACCTAAGAATAAAGATCTCATTTTAAAATGACTTAAGAAATGCTTGAACTTACATAAAGAATCACAGTGACTATGAGCATGTTAAAAATTTGAAAAGTCCTGCAATTAAAAGAAATGTTTTCACCAGGCCAAAAACAAAACAAAACAAAAATACCACAAGAAAATACAAATGCAGACCATTATCTCTTATGAATATAGATGCAAAAAATCCTCAATGAAATCTAGCGACATATAAAAAGGATTCTACACCACAATGAAGTGGGATTTTTCCCAAGAATGCAAGGTAGGTTTAAGAGGAAGAATATTCAGGCCAATCTAATGAGATGACAGAGGATCTGTCACTAAGCCAATGGTTGTGTTTATGCACACTTCCCTGCAGTGTGCTTGCAAAGGAAGCACCGTTGGCTCTGTAATAACTCAGGAGGAACAAATTGTGCCTACACAATTTGATGTAAATCAAATTCATTGATGTAATCATACAATCTATTTACATGAAATGTCCAAAATAGGCAAATCTGTAGAGATAGAATGTAGATTGGCAGCTGCCAAAGAATGAGGTAGGATGGGGAGATCAACAGGTAGGATGAGGCAGGATGGGGAGATCAACAGGTATAAGGGAGGGTGACAGATGTAGGGTATGGTGTTCCTTTTTGGGTAATGAAAATGTTCTAAAATTGATTGTGGTGGTGGTTGCACAACTCTGGTGAGTATACTAGGAACCAATGGTATTAAAATAAGTGAATTTCTTTATATGTGAATTATATCTCTGTAAAGGTGTTACCAAAAAAAAAAAGTTTTCATGCTTTTTATATATAATCTCACATCCCGAGAGTAATAATTTTGGCAAGTACTATTTTTGCCTTTGCAATTTTTTTTTTGCCTTTTATCAACCCTTTCTTGGTCTTAGAAACTTCTACTCCTTTATTAATAATCAGCCAAAATGTCACTACCACTATAATGCCTTCCATGATTTCCTATCATAAAAGGCAAGTATCTTTGAAACATTTTGGCCATGAGCCACACATGAGCCCTGAAGGGATAGAAGAATAGATAGATGATAGATAGGTAATTTACACTACTTTTTACAAAGCAAATACTACTATATGCAGTTCATTTTCTTTTTTTTATTATGTTATGTTAATCACCATACATTACATCATTAGTTTTTGATGTAGTGTTCCATGGTTCATTGTTTGCATATAACACCCAGTGCTCCATGCAGAACGTGCCCTCTTTAATACCCATCTCCAGGCTAACCCATCCTCTCACCCCCTCCCCTCTCGAACCCTCAGTTTGTTTTTCAGAGTCCATAGTCTCTCATGGTTAGTCTCCCCCTCTGATATCCCCCCCTTCATTCTTTCCCTCCTGCTATCTTCTTCTCCTTCTTCTTCTCCTTCATCTTCTTCTTCTTCTTCTTCTTCTTCTTTTTCTTCTTCTTCTTCTTCTTCTTCTTCTTCTTCTTCTTAACATATAATGTATTATTCATTTCAGAGGTACAGATCTATGATTCAACAGTCTTGCACAATTCACAGCACTCACAATAGCACATACCCTCCCCAATGTCTCTCACCCAGCCACCCCATCCCTCCCACCTCCCACCACTCCAACAGCCCTCAGTTTGTTTCCTGAGATTAAGAATTCCTCATATCAGTGAGGTCATATGATACATGTCTTTCTCTGATTGACTTATTTCATTCAGCATAATACCCTCCAGTTCCAGCCACGTTGTTGCAGATGTATGCAGTTCATTTTCTATGCATTTTATTTAAGTCTAGGCTATTTCATTTTTTAATTGTTTTCATGACACATTAAATTAATGACACTCCAATGAGTGGCAACCTACAATTTGAAAAAGACTGTTCAAAATGAATGGATCCCATGTTGTACCTTTTAATGTAAGTATCCTTTTATGTGTCGGTTTGCTATAGTGAATAATCTTACCCTGAATTACTGTAGTAAGGTATTATAGTCATTGTCCATATGTTTCCTTTATCTTCCTTTTGAATGTTAGGGTTCTGCTCCTTTTTTGAATATTCTAAGCCTGGGCTACACAGGGAAGTCAATTTTTTTATGCCAGAGAAATATTGCTTTTTTGCAGAAACCCTAAATCTTTTACTTAAAAATGATGCTTGGTTCCAAATTCCCTGCTGCATTGCCAAGAAAATTGTTCTTCTCTCCAATATGCTCCACGAAATAATGGCTGGCTGTTTTATTTACTATTCTTATAATGGCTTCTGAGCTGTAACTCTGTCTTTCCTTCCCTATTCTGAGTTTTATATGATCTAAACAAGCCCATTTGTGTCCTGCTCCATGTTTTCCTTTTAATGTGAGCAGATTAGAAACATAGTGAAAGCATCTTCAACCTAAGCAGAGATATGGGTACAAAGTTTATTCTTACTGCATAATGACATTAATTGCATCCTATGAATGTCTATCACAAGTAATTTTATAATTGAAATGAGTCATGCCCAGCAATAAGTAGGTTATCCAAACAACATGGTCTCAGATTTTCATTTTTCTTGTTTTCATACCTACTTATGGTGATGATGATTATCATTTCTGTGTCCATTTTAAAACAATACATCCAAACTTTAGATAAGTAATTCATACAAAGGGGGAATAATACGAAGCAGATATTGAATTTGACAATCACTTCTTTGATATAAGGCTAGAACAATATTGGACATAGGTACTTCTAAGTTTATTCTACATATAGCAATTAAATTTATTTCTCTAAGAAAACACTGTGTGTGTGTGAGAGAGAGAGACAGACAGACAGATGGACAGACAGAATAGAGACAGAGAGACAAAGTGAGCTTTAGAAAGATCACAGCACATTTATACATTGTAAGTCACATGGCCTAGGTATCAGAAATTCTCTCCTTCAGGAATAATTCCAGAGAAATTGTCCATACAGAGACTATTGGTAAAAATATTAGGCATAGGCTTTAGAAGGAGTGGCTTTGTTTAAATCCCACTTTTGAGCTTAGTGGTCATCTTCTCTCTGCAAATACTAACCTTATTCTTATAACTCTGTGCTTGTCATATCTAGATATCACCTTGCCATATTTTCTTCAAACTAAAATTTCATGTCTCAGAGTTTCATATTCTTGTTTTTTAAGCATTCCTATGCCTCCTTCAGTAACTCGCATACCTTGGCAAAAAGTCTGCAAACAACCTATCTTCACTCTACATCCTTGAACTAGTCCTGAAAACCACAAACTTAACGAGCACCAGCTTCGAGGGACATAAAATCCAGCTGGAGAGGCTAAATGAATATGAATGAATGAATGAATGAATGAATATGAATATGAATATCAACCAATAAAGAAACAATAACAAGAATTTGTAGTGCACACCATAAGTGCTACAGGAATTTAGAAAAGGGAAAGTACTAAGACTCCTGATGGTTGAAGAAGGTCTGACATGATAGGAAAGAACTTCCTGGAGGGATGCATTGTATGTGAATAGGTAGGAAAGGAAGTAAATTTCAAACAAAGAAATACATGTAAGAGGCTGTGGGTTCGGGTTACAGGGGTTTAATGGGTTTGATTTCAAGTCTTGAATCTATCCTTTCTACTTATGTTATCTTAAACAAGTTAATTAATATATCTAAGCCAATACTATTCTTACCTCTATAATTGAGATGAAGTACCTACAGTGCTTGGCAATTAGTAGGCAATCAATACATGTTTATTGCCTTCCTCTTCTAAAGAGGATTAATACAAGTATAGTTGTAAATAAGAAACAATTGCTACTTTATGAATTTGGGGTAAGAAATGTTTTTTAAGTGCTCAATTCAACCGTGAACCTCTTAAATATAACAGGTAACATGGCAACAAGAATGAAAGCATTCTAAAAATCCAAATATCATAGACATTAATATTCAAATGACACAACATATGGTGGGATAGCGTATCTTGCCCCTTTGCTCCTTTTTACTCATGGTATCCTCATTACTTATGGGGAAGAGACATGTTGGCATAATAAAGTTATCAGACTATTGCTGTGAAAGACAAATGGTCTTAAAAAGTAGATCCTCCACTCTGCAGAATGTGACAATCCATAATACACAGGAATTGACTGAAAGGTCAGACTGAGCTGCAGGGAAGAGAGAGAAAAAATAAAGGAGAGAGAAAATTCAAGGTGAAAAGATCCCTAAGTTGATGAGGCCATTTGAAAGATGAGTAAAGAATGCCTTCACCTTCTTGAAGACTTCATATATATTTCTGGTTGCCAGAAGTAGTGTAGGAGCCCCAGTCATTGAATCTGTGATCCTTTCCAACTAATATTGAAATTAAGGGCAAGATTTCCTAAAAATACAACCAAAGGTCAGATGGAAATAGTATAGATTACCCAGTTTGGGATTCCCATGCTACTGCTGGCCCACCTCTCCCTCCCATCTCCTGCTACAGCATCAATATGCAGACAGTTTCTACCTTTTAAAGAAGAAAAGAAACCCTTGTCAAAAGACCTATGTTTAAACAATGTCCCTACTATAGGGACAAAGAGTGATATAATGGAATAATAAATTAAATTTTGTGAAAGCTGAAACAAAAAGTAACAAAATCTGAATGCTTAAGAAAGTTTACATAGCACTTATTCAATAGTACATATTAGGCAGTAAGAAGAGGATGGACAAAAAAGAAGAAAAAACATAAAATGAAGAAAACAAGCTATCTAAACAATGTGTGGTTGACTTGTTCATCAAGTATCCAAGAACTGTTAATAGCATTGTGCCAAGTTCAGCTATTATTCATAAAATCACTTCAGTGCTAACCTCACCTTAAAGAAAATGAAAATTGCTTATCTTAAAGTGACTTCACAAGCTAATCTAGAAGTTAAACTTATAAGAATTGAAATATGTTGATTTTATGACAAAAATTTTAGGGAATTGGAAAAAAATGGGGAAAACAAAGATATCAATGAAAACTTAAATGAGCATAAATATATTGATGGTTATTGATAAGGACTTTCAGTGCTAAATCCTTCAACTGATTCAGACAGACATCTGCAAGTCCAAGTGGGCTTGTGTCAATATCCAACTGATTATAACCATAAAAATCACCTGGTATTGTTGACATCAAATTCTGTCAGTAATAAGCAGGTACTGTTAGTGATCATCTATAAAACACTGGAAATGAACCCAAAAAATTCTAAAAATCTTCCTCAGCTTTCACATTCTCTGATGCATAATATTGCATTTGCATTCAGAGCCTTCAATGAGTATTGCTCATCCCACCCTAGTGCACTCACATTAGTCAAGAATGTTCTTTCCTTACTCCCTCTTGCCCTTTTTCTACTCAATCTCCACTCACCCTTGAAGGATCATCTCAGATATCCCCATATCTAGGAAACACTTCCTAAACACCCAGACTAGATCAGAACCTCTTCTTATATGGCCTCACAGATTCCTCTTGTTTAGATTCCTAGAATTATCTCTATTGCAACTAAACAATTTCTTGTGCAATTGCTGATAAAATGTGTGTCTTCCCTACTAACATGTAAGTTCCACAAGCTAAGGGACATTGTTTTATTCACTATGGATATCTAGCATCAAGAATTGTGACTGATCTATAGTAAAACCTCAAAAATATTTGTTGAATGAGTAATTGTTCCACTTAAATTCCATTTGCTGAATTAAGAAAAATAAAGTACCATGATAGGATGATAGGAAATGTTAGAACCTTCAAGAAACTATGATATGTTCATCACCTCAAAAGTCAGTCATCCTTTCTCAGCCTCATGACCAGATGATTCTAGTGCAGTAAAGAGTATGATAATAAAAAGAAAAAAATGTCAAGGACAATTCAGATGTTAGAATTAAAATAATGCAGGCAGTATCTATACTCTGAAAACAATAGAACACTTATGAAAGAAATTGAAGAGAATACAAAGAAGTGGAAAATCGTTTCATGTTCATGGATTGGAAGAACAAGCATTGCTAAAATGTCTGTACTACCCAAAGCAATCTACACATTTAATGCAATACCTATCAAAATACTTCCAGCATTTTTCACAGAGTTAGAACAAAAAAATCCTAAAATTTGTATCCCAAATAGCCAAAGCAATTCTGAAAAAGAAAAACAAAACTGGAGGCATCACAATTCCGGATTTCAGGCTATATTACAAAGCTATATTCATCAAGACAGTATGTTACTGGCACACACACAAAAATAAAAATAAATTATTAAAAAGCATACATAGATCAATGGAACAGAGTAGAGAACCCAGAAATAGACCCATAACTCTATAGTCAGCTAATCTTCAACAAAGCAGGAAAGAATATCCAATGGAAAAAAAAGACATTCTCTTCAACAAATAGTGTTGGGAAAACTGGACAGCAACATGCAGAAGAATGAAACTGGACCACTTTCTTACAGCATACATAAAAATAAATTCAAAATGGATAAAAGACCTAAATATGAGACAGGAAACCACCAAAGTCCTAGAGGAGAACACAAGCAGCAACTTCTTTGGCCTTGGCCATAGCAACTTTATTTATTTATTTGTCAGAGAGAGAGCATGCACAAGCAAGGGAAGCAGCAAGCCAAGGGAGAAGCAGGCTGCTCACTGAACAAGGAACCTGATGCAGGACTCAATCCCAGGACCCTGGGATCATGATCTGAGCCAAAGGCAGATGCTTAACAGACTGAGCCACCCAGGTTTCCTGGCCATAGCAACTTCTTACTAGACACATTGCTGAAGGCAAGGGAAACAAAAGCAAAAATGAACTATTGGGACTTCATTAATATGAAAATCTTTTGCACAGTGAAAGAAGAAATCAACAAAACTAAAAGGCAGCCTATGGAATGAGAGAAGATATTTGCAAATGACATATCTGATTAAGGGTTAGTATCCAAAATCTATAAAGAACTTACAAACTCAACACCTAAAAAACAAATAATCCAGTTACAAAATGGGTAGAAGACATGAATAGACACTTTCCCAAAGAAGACATCCAGATGGCTAACAGACACATGAAAAGATGCTCAACATCACTCATCATAGGGAAAGATAAATCAAAACCATGATGAGATATCACCTCACACTTTTCAGAATGGCTAAAATTAACAACACAAGAAACAAGTGTTGGTAAGGATAAGGAGAATGGGGAACCCTCTGGGAATTGGTGGGAATACAAACTGGTGCAGCCACTCCGGAGAATAATTTGGAGGTTCCTCCAAAGGTTAAAAATAGAATTACCCTATGATCCAGCAATTGCATTATTAGGTATTTACCCAAAGGATACAAAATTACAAATTTGAAGGGGTACAAGTACCCCATTGTTTATAGTAACATTGTAAACAATAGCCAAACTATGGAGAGAGCCCAAATGTCCATCGACTGATGAATGGATAAAGAAGAGGTGGTATATATATAATGGAATCTTACTGAGCCATAAAAGAATGAAATCTTGCCGTTTGCAATGACATGGATGGAGCTAGAGGGTATTGCGCTAAGTGAAATAAGTCAATCAGAGAAAGACAAATACCAAATGATCTCACTCTTATGTGGAATTTAAGAAAGAAAACAGATGAACATATGGGAAGGGAGAAGGGGGAAAAGAAAAAAAGGAGAGAAGGAAACAAGCCAAAAGTGACTCTTAATGACAGAGAACAAACTGAGGGTTGATGGAGGGAGGTGGGTGGAAGATGGGCAATGTATGACAGGTATTAAAGAGGGCACTTGTTGTGATGAGGGCTAGATGTTGTATGTAAGTGATGAATCACTGAATTCTACTCCAGAAACCAATATTGCACTATATGTTAACTAATAAAATTTAAATCAAAAGATAAATAAATAAATAAATAAAGCAGGCAGGACATTAGAACCCTATTTCCTGTGAAAGGAGAAGAGTTAGAATCATGCTAGGTTCTCATATTATGGATTATTATCCATTTGGCCATTCGTGTTCATTCTTCTCTCTTCTCTACCCTGCTCCATACCCTGAGAAAATGCCCTCAGTGGAGTGCATCCTTTTCTCCCTTTGTTGTCTAGCTTCATGTGGAGTTCAACCAATGGGAGATGCCAGCAGGTCAGAAAGCAGGAGAGAGATCAGGGGATTTATTTCTCTCATTCACTTCCTGATTGATCACAGCTTGGCATTAGGGGAGCTGGTGTTGGTGTATGATGGGGATGTTGGGGAATTGTGGCTTTTTTGTGTCCTCCCTAGTGTCTCTAGTATCCAACTTACCTCTAAGTAGGAATGATAAGCAAGCTGTGTGCCTATGCCCCATGCTATTTTTAACAGACGGCACAAAATAAGGGGAGCCTGGGTGGCTCAGTCAGCTAAGTGTCTGACTCTTGATTTTGACTCAGGTCATGATCTCAGGGTTGTGAGATTGAGCCCTGCATCTGGTTCTGTGCTGAATGGGGAACCTGCTTAAGATTCTCTCTCTCCCTCTCCCTCTGCACCTCCCCACTGCTCACACACTCTTTCTCTCTCTCAAAAAAAGAAGGCACAAAATAAGAGTAAGATGTCTTCATTCACAAAAAGTTTATATTCTAGTAATTATGTCTACAATAAACCCATATCAATGACAGCCATGATAAACCCATGGGGACTTCTCCAAGGGTATTTTGAAAAGTTAATTAACTCCTTCAGGTGACTAGAATTTTTCACAAATTATTATACTATGCCCTTTATGTGCATATTGTTTTGAAGAACTACTTAAAAGACTTCAAAGAGGAATCAGGGTCCATTTCAGTCATATAAGACTTGCATGACATTGGAGCAAAAAATCATGCATGAGGAGACTCAGTTATCTTGCTAACAGGGTCAGGAATGTAATCGATCTCAGACACTGTGATGTGCATTATGGGACCACAAACTTGAAGCAGAGGCACATATTAGAGTCAAAGTCTAGATCTTTCTCTGATCTCTTTGATTATCATCAAAGGCATTATGTATTTAATAAAACTATGTGGCCTAAAAATTAATTAAAAAAATAATAAAGAATTTTAAAAATGTAAAAAAAATCATATGGGAGTGCACACAGATGTTTAAACTATACAGAAAATCAAATAAATCAATACTAATAATGACAGAAAAAAAATCTGGCCTGGTTTTTAATATGTTAAAATTTCTTCTTATTTTAATCACTAAGGAATTTGGTAAAATGTGAAAGTGAATATTTGAAAATATATACAAAAATTGAATTGGGAATTAATTATTTTATGACTAGTACTTGGTGTCAGAAAAATACCTTAATATTTGGTGATGATGATGATGATATAATAATAATAATAATGTCTAATATGCATGTCACTTTCTATATGTCAAAAAAATCTGATATTGATTATTTCAATTAATATTCAAATAATACTGTATAAGGTGAATATTCATATTATCCCCATGTTATAGAATGGCCATCATATTTACAGAAATTAAGTAACTCACCCAAGATTATAGAACTAAATCCAAGAATTTGGATTTGGACCCATATTTGTATAATCCAGAATCTTGTGCTCTAATTTTAAAATAGCTTAAACCATTCTATGCTATATTTGCATTGTGCATAGGAAAAAATTGATATTCCATGGTAGTAGCCTATCTCATAAGTTCATAAGGAGAATTTTGGCAGTCATGTCAATAAAAAGTCTTAGAAGATGCCACACATGTTACATTCTTGTGTTCTATTTCTGCCCTTGGCCCATCATAAATTATTCACTTTCACCTAGGCATAATAAATCACCTGAATACAAAAATGAAACCCAATGCCCAGTAAAAAATAAGATTTATTTCCTATATTGCTTACTTATAGGAAAACTCCTTGAAGAAAAAGCAATGGGAAATAACATACACAATAACACCAGACACTTCCATTAAAACTTTAATATTACTGAGTCACATAAAATGTTTTATCACTGACAAAAAATGTGAAGATAAACTAGACTCTAGATAATTTTACAGTGACCAACTTATGTAACTTTCAGCTATTTGCCACAAAGTGTCAGTTCTATATGAAAAATTAAAATTATTAGTAATAACATATTTATCAAATTTTGGAAATTGATGGTATAGACAAATTTCAAAGCACCATTGATTTTCAGAAACTTGAAAATTAACTTAAAATATTCTAAGCCAAAAAAAAATTCTAAGCCATACAATAATGGCTTCAGGTTGCATTCTGTTCATTTAGGGCAAAGAAGGATCTATATATTTATATATAATATATAAAAGTAAATAAAAAGTGTTTATTTCTTATTTATTTAAAGGAAAATTTTTGTTTGGTTTGGCTTTGTGGTTATAGCACATTAATTTCTGGTGACTATGATATTCCTTTCTTTAGAAAGTTGTCCAAAAGAGAACTTGAGCACCTGTGTAATGTCCTACCCAGGATTTCTGGTCTACTGCTCAGCTCTTCTCACCCCTATGCAACTGTCAATAACAGTAAAATCTACAATTTCCATTTCATTCAGTATGATTGTTATTGAGAGACAACGCAGACAGTATATGGGATAATATCTTTCCATAAGCCAGTAAAGTTCTGCAATTAGTAAGCTGCATCTACTCTTAATGTGGAAGGGGTTGATTTAACCCCTGGAATACTCATGCTGATATGAGGTCATTGAAGCCCTCTCTATTCCCCAATCTTTTGGCCAATCTACCTTACTTGTTTCCTGCTTGGATTCTTGTTTCTTACCAGTGCCTCAAGTTTCTGCTAGGAATCTACACCTCCATCTCCTTCCTAAATTATACCTTCGTCTCTGTCCCCACCACTTCAGATCTTGATCTACTTTTCATATGCCCCATGGTAACACAGATGGACCAATGTAACTTATTAGTTTGATACCCACTTCAGCATTCTATCCCAGACATGTTCCCTCTCTGCTTCAACTTCTATGCTACAACAATTTCTTACTGCAACTGGCTCAATTTCTGGGGAGAAGGGCTACCTCCATTATCCATTAACTGCTATAAAGTCTGACTTTGTGCTGTCTTTAGCTAACCTTCCAAATACTTGTCTGTAGCAGCCAACACACCAAAAATCAGGGTCATGAACCCTATGGTACTATGTTGATATATAGTTCTCTATGATGTTTTTCTTCCCTAATTTTATCTTCCCTAATTGCTTATCCTTAAAGAGTTCTGGAAATTCTCTAGTACTTTGCTATGTTTTCTTAAACTCTACTACCTGAACATTTGGTGACTTGCCATTTCTATTAATAAAGTTTCTACTGTACTAGCATTTCAGCAAAGAATCCCCAACTTCAATGAAGCCATGATGCCTTATTTTGTATTGCCTGAGTTCCTAACAACTTCACTTTTTGAATATGTTTTGAAACACTGAAATATATTTAGTTAAAATGATTAATAATTCATAGAACATAGAAGATTTTAAAAGACCTTCACTCCCATCAAAACAACAAGATATTACCAATGAAACAAACAAAAAATGACTTTTTTTAAAAAGGCAGTGAAGAAGTATGGACAGTAAGAAATAAAAAAGAAATGTACTTCAAAAGGAAGAGCCTTTCCAAATGGACAAAAACAAATAATGTTTGAATACCTGGAACTACTTTAGGGAAGTCATGTAAAAAAAAGGGTAGCTTTTGTTCAGAGGAGGAGCAAAAGCTGAACTTTTGACAAATTTATGAGCACATGTCAGATTAGAACCTAGAGGAAACCTAATGCAAAGACATCTTGAAATCTTACAGAAATATACTCCCATAATCTCACAGTTTCTGTGTCTTACAGGCAGGGAGTCTCCAAATCTCTTATTATCCAAGTCTTCAGCTTCACAGAACATCATTTTTTTTTAATATAAATACCTTTAATATAATACATACTAATATATATGTAAAAATAAATATAATGAATATAACATAGCTAACAAGCTAACATGTATATACATATATTTATTGTGAAGTAGACTTATAATATAAATATCAGGAATATGTTGTCAAATGAATAAAAGACTCCTTCCTTAAAACAAGTCTAAGTGTCTTACATCGCCACCACAATTCATTCATCTCCTGTGAGCATTCCCTCTCTATGTATGTAATCAATACCTATGGCAAATTGATTTGTATTTCACCTCATAAAATGGAAAAATTGTATTCTCAGATTTAGGCTATCCTAAATTTAAAATAGGACAATATTGACATTAAAAATTAGAACAATATTCTAATTTTAGGGCTTAAATTTTTTTCCACCTAGAAAACTAATACTTTCCAAATTTCTGGTTTCTTATTTAAAAACAAGAGAAAAAATTTATGACAAAGACAACCAGATTACTATTCAAATTATATTCAAGCACAAGATTTATATTTAAAATAATGTTACTAAAAATCAGTTCCAGACAGATGGTAGGTTTAAATGTAAAAGGTAAAATGATTTCACTTTTAGAAGAAAATATAGAATATATTTTTAGAAGAAAATATAGAATATATCACAATTGACAAAGGCAAAATTTTTTTAATTTAATTAATTAATTATTTATTTATTTATTTTTATTAACATACAATGTATTATTTGTTTCAGGGGTACAGGTCTGTGATTCATCAGTCTTATACTATTCACAGCACTCAACATAGCACATACCCTCCCCAATGTCCATCACCCAGCCACCCCATCCCTCCCACCCTGCTCCACTCCAGCAACCCTCAGTTTTTTCCTGAGATTAAGAGTCTCTTATGGTTTGTCTCCCTCTCTGGTTTCATCTTGTTTCATTTTCCCCTCCCTTCCCCTATGATCCTCTGTCTTGTTTCTCAAATTCCTCATATCAGTGAGATCATATAATTGTCCTTCTCTAACTGACTTATTTCACTTAGCATAATACCCTCTAGTTCCATCCACACCATTGCAAATGGCAAGATTTCATTTTTTGATGGCTGCATAATATTCCATTGTATATATATACCAATTCTTCTTTAACCATTCATCTGTTGATGGAAATCTAAGCTCCTTCCATAGATCGGCTATTGTGGACATTGCTGCTATAAACCTTGGGTTGCATGTGTCCCTTCGGATCACTACATTTGTATCTTTGGGGTAAATACCCAGTAGTGCAATTGCTGTGTCATAGGGTACTTCTATTTTCAACTTTTTGAGGAACCTCCATACTTTTTTCCAGAGTGGCTGCCCCAGCTTGCATTCCCACTAACAGTGTAGGAGTGTTCCCCTTTCTCTGCATCCTCACCCCACCCAAAGAACAAATAATCCAAATGGCCAACAGACACATGAAAAAGTGCTCAACATCACTTGGCATCAGGGAAATACAAATCAAAACTTCAATGAGATACCACCTCACACCAGTCAGAATAGCAAAAATTAACAAGTCAGGAAAACACAGAACATCATTCTTAAAGCCATGATGTTTAATGGTCTAACAGTGATAAGATCTGTCAGACTTCAGGTCACCCAGATTTTTTTGTATTTGGTCCCAAACCCCTACTGGAAGATAAGGCCTGAATTTCTACCTCTTTACCAAACATCTACCCAATTTAAATTTTGAAAAGATGATAGATATTAGTACACTCTTATATTGTTGGTGGGAATATAAATTGGTATGGCCATTATGGAAAACAGTATAGAAGTTTCTCAGAAAATTAAAAATAGAAATACCATATGGTCCACTTCTGGGCATATATCCAAAGGAAATAAAATCACTATCTCGAAGAGATATGTGCACTCCCATGCTCATTGAAGCCTTATTCACAATTGCCAAAATATGGAAACAACCTAAGTGTCTGTCAACAGATGAATGGGTAAAGAAAATGTGGTATAGATGTACAATGGAATATTATTCAGTCATGAAAGAGAAGGAAGTCCTGTCATTTATGACAACATGGATAAACTTAGAGGACATTATGCTAAATGAAATAAGCAGTCTTACCTATATGTGGAACCTAAAAGCCAAACTTATAGAACCAGAGTAGAATGATAGTTGCCAGAAGCTGGGGGTAGGAGATGTTGGTCAAAGGGTACAAGTGGGGGGAAGGAGCCTTCAGGATCCTGCACCTCCAGAGCATGAAACTCTCCCGCTCTAGGGACCAGGCACAGACTTGCAGACCAGTAGCAGACGGGAAAGGAATTTAGGGAAGCCCCCCCAGACTGAAACCTGGAGCTGTGGGGGCGAGCATGTGAACTGGGGGTGGCTGGTGGTTTTAGAAACACAAAGGGTAGAGACATGCTTGGACCTGGAAGTGAGGGCTGGGAGTGCCGCTGTGGGGCACACAACCCAGGACGCTGCAGTTTTAGCAGCACGGAGAGAAACGGAGACAGGGTGGCCTGGACAGCTCACTGAAGAACAGACTGAGATCTCTGTTCTGAAGCAGAGGGTTGGAAATGGTCTCTTCTGCTCTCTCAGAAGAGATGCAGAAAGCCACGAGGGAAAGCCGCCAGAGAACCAAAGCCCCAAAAACCAGTTTTCACTGAGCCCAACCCCCCCATAGGACACAGGGGAACTCTGCCCAGACAGGGTTGCCTGAGTAACAGCGTGGAAGGCCCCTCCCCCAGAAGACAGGCTGGAAAAACAAGAGGCCAACAACTCTAAGGTCCCTATAAAACAGGTGCATCTTGTTTGGGTTGTGGTCAATAATTTGGACTCTGTACATTCCCTCAACCACCCCTCAACAGAATGACTAAGAGGAAGAACCACCAAAATAGGAAAGACTCAGAGAATGTGACTTCTGCTACAGATTTACAAATGGATATAGATATAAGCAAGATGTCGGAAATAGACTTCAGGGTAACAGTTATGATGATAGCTAGAATGGAGAAATCGATTAATGGCAACATAGATCTCTAAGGGCAGAAATGAGAGCTGAACTGGCAGAACTTAAAAATGCTATCCATGGGCGCCTGGGTGGCTCAGTTGGTTAAGCGACTGTCTTCGGCTCAGGTCATGATCCTGGAGTCCCGGGATCGAGTCCCGCATTGGGCTCCCTGCTCGGCGGGGAGCCTGTTTCTCCCTCTGACCCTCCCCCCTCTCATGTGCTCTCTGTCTCTCTCATTCTCTCTGTCTCAAATAAATAAAAATCTTTAATAAAAAAAAAATGCTATCCATGAGATCCAATCTAATCTGGATACTCTTAACAGCTAGGGTAAATGAGGCAGAAGAACAAATTAGTGATCTAGAAGAAAAACTGATAGAAAAGAAAGAAATCGAGGAGGCCTTGGATAAACAGCTTAAAATCTATGAAAAGAGAATTAGAGTAATAAGTGACACCATGAAACATTCCAATGTCAGAATTATTGGGATCCCTGAGGGGGTGAAGAGAGAGGACTAGAAGATATATTTGAGCAAATTGTAGCTGAGAACTTCCCTAATCTGGGGAATGAAGCAAGCATTCATGTCCTAGAGGCAGAGAGGAACCCTCCCAAGACCAAAAAAAAAGAGACCAATGCCCCACATGTAATAGTAAAACTTGCAAATCTTAGAACCAAGGAAACCATCTTGAGGGCAGTTGGGGAAAGAGATTCCTAAGGTACAGAGGGAAGAACATCAGAAAAACGTGAGACCTATCCACAGAGACCCGGCAAGCCAGAAAGGCCTGGCAAGACAAATTCAGGGTACTAAACAAGAAGAATATGAAGCCAATACAGGCTGTCATTTAGAATGGATGGAGACATGCAGACCTTCCAAGACTGGCAGAAACTGAAAGAATATGTGACCACTAAGCCATCCCTGGAAGAAATATTAAGGGGGGTTCTATAAAAAAAGAAAGATCCCAAGAGTGATATATAACAGAAATTTACAGAGACAATCTATAAAAACAAGGTCTTCACAAGCAACATGATGACAATAAATTCATATCTTTCAATAATCACTCTCAGCGTGAATGGCCTAAATGCTCCCATAAAATGGCACAGGGTTGCAGATTGGATAAAAAGACAGGACTCATCCATATGCAGTCTACAAGAGACTCATTTTGAACTTAAAGATACAACCAGACTGAAAGTGAAGGGATGGAGATCCATCTTCTATGTCAATGGACCTCAAAAGAAAGGTGGGGTAGCAATTCTCATATCAGACAAATTAGATTTTAAGCTAAAGACTGTAGTTAGAGACACAAAGGACATTGTATCATTCTTAAAGGGTCTATCCAACAAGAAGATCTAACAATTGTAAATATCTAAGCCCCCAACATGGGAGCCACCAACTACATAAGCCAACTGTTAACCAAAATAAAACATCATATTGATAATAATACGTTACTTGTAGGAGACCTCAATACTCCACTCTCAGCAATAGATAGATCATCTAAGAATGAATCAACAAAGAAACAAGAGCTTTGAATGACACACTGGACCAGATGGACCTCATAGATATATATAGAACATTCCACCCTAAAACAACAGAATACTTATTCTTCTCGAGTGCACATAGAACTTTCTCCAGAATAGACCACATACAGGGTCACAAATCAGGTCTCAACTGATACCAAAAGATTGAGATTATTCCATGCATATTCTCAGACCATAATGCTTTGAAACTGGAACTCAATCACAAGAAAACAATTGGAAAAAATTCAAACGCTTGGAAGCTAAAGACCACTATGCTTAAGAAAGTATGGTTCAACCAGGAAATCAAAGAACTTAAACAATTCATGGAAACCAATGAGGAAAAAAACACATTGGTCCAAAACCTATGGGATACTGCAAAGGTGGTCCTAAGGGGGAAATACATAGCCATCCAAGACTCACTCAAAAAATAGAAAAATTCTGAATTCATCAACTAACTTTACACTTTAAAAAACTGGAGAAAAAGAAACAAATGCTGCCTAAGCCACACATTAGAAGAGAAATAATTAAGATTAGAGATCAATGAATTAGAAACCAGAAATACAGTAGAGCAGATCAACAAAACTAGAAGCTGGTTCTTCTAAGGAATTAATAAGATCGATTAACCCCTGGCCAGACTTATCCAAAAGAAAAGAGAAAGGACCCAAAGTAATAAAATTATGAATGAAAGGGGAGAGATCACGACTAACACCAAGGAAATAGAAACAAATATCAGAAATTATTATCAACAACTCTATGCCAATAAATTAAGCAGCCTGGGAAAAATGGATGCCTTCCTGGAAACCTATAAACTGCCAAGACTGAAACAGGAAGAAATTGACAACTTGAATAGGCGAATACCCAGTAACGAGACTGAAGCAGTGATCAAAAACCTCCAAAAAACAAGATTCCAGGGCCTGATGGATTTCCTGGGGGAATTCTACCAAACATTCAAAGAAGAAATAATACTCATTCTCCTGAAGCTGTTTCAAAAATAGAAACAGATGGAAACCTTCCAGACTCATTCTATGAGGCCAGCATTACCTTGATCCCCAAACCAGGCAAAGACCCCATCAAAAAGGAGAATTTCAGACCAATATCCCTGATGAATATGGATGCCAAAATTCTCAACAAAATCCTACCTAATACAATCCAACAATACATTAAAAGGATCATCCACCATGACCAAGTGGGATTTATCCCAGAAATGCAAGGGTGGTTCAACATTTGCAAATCAATGAATGTGATAGAACACATTAATAAGAGGAGAGAGAATCATATGGTCCTCTCAACTGATACAGAAAAAGCATTTGACAAAATACAGCATTGTTTCCTGATTAAAACTCTTCAGAGTATAGGGATATAGGGAACATTCCTCAATATCAGAAAATCCATCTATGAAAAACCCACAACGAATATCATTTTCAATGGGGAAAAGCTGAGAGCCTTTCTCTTAAGATCACGAACATGACAAGGATGCCCACTCTTGCCACTATTGTTCAACATATTACTGGAAGTCCCATAGAACAGCAATTGGACAACAAAAAGAAATAGAAGGTATTCAAATTGGCAAAGAAGAAGTCAAACTCTCTCTCTTCACAGATGACATGATACTTTATGTGGAAAACCCAAATTACTAGAACTCATACAGCAATTCAGTAATGTGGCAGGATACAAAATCAATGCACAGAAATCAGTTGCTTTCTTATACACTAACAATGTAACTGTAGAAAGGGAAATTAGAGAACTGATTCCATTTACAATAGCACCAAAAACCATAAGATAACTTGGAATAAACCTAATCAAAGAGGTAAAGTATCTATTCTCTAGGAACTACAGAACACTCATGAAAGAAATTGAAGAAGACACAAAAAGATGGGAAAACATTACATGCTCATGGATTGGAAGAATAAACATTGTTAGGGGCGCCTGGGTGGCTCAGTCGTTAAGCGTCTGCCTTCAGCTCGGGTCGTGGTCCCGGGGTCCTGGGATTAAGCCCCGCATCAGGCTCCCTGCTCGGCGGGGAGCCTGCTTCTCCCTCTCCCACTCTCCCTGCTTGTGTTCCTTCTCTCACTGTGTCTCTCTCTGTCAAATAAATAAATAAAAATCTTTAAAAAAAAAAAAAAAGACTAAACATTGTTAAAATGTCTATGCTGCCCAGCGCAATCTATATCTTCAACGCCATTCTGATCAAAATTCCAATGGCATTTTTCAAAGTGCTGGAGGACACAATCCTAAAATTTGTATGGGATCAGAAAAGACCCTGAATTGCCAAGGAATTGTTGAAAAGAGAAACAAAGCTGGGGGCACCACGTTGCCTGATTTCAAACTATATTACAAAGCCATGATCACCAAGACAGCATATTACTGGCACAAAAATAAACACATAGACCAATGGAACAGAATAGAGAACCCAGATATGGACCCTGAACTCAATGGTCAAATAATCTTCAGCAAAGCAGGAAATATGTAATGGGAAAAAGAAATTCTCTTCAATAAATGGTGCTGGGAAAATTGGACAGCCACATGCAGAAGAATGAAACTCAATCATTCTCTAACACCATACACAAAGATAAACTCAAAATGGATGAAAGACCTCAATGTGAGACAGGAAGCCATAAAAATCCTAGAGGAGAACATAGGCAGTAACCTCTTCGACATTGGCCACAGCAACTTCTTTCAGGACATGTCTCCAAAGGCAAGGGAAACAAAAGCAAAAATGAACTTTTGAGACTTCATCAAGATAAAAAGCTTCTGCACAGCAAAGGAAACAGTCAACAAAACAAAGAGGCAACCCATGGAATGGGAGAAGATTTTTGCAAATGACACTACAGATAAAGGGCTGATATCCAGGTTCTATAAAGAACTTCTCAAACTCAAAACCCAAAAAACAAATAATCAAGTCAAAAAATGGGCAGAAGACTTGAACAGACACTTCTCCAAAGAAGACATACAAATGGCTAACAGACACATGAAAAAATGTTCATCATCATTAGCCATCAGGGAAACACAAATCAAAACCACACTGAGATACCAACTTACAACAGTTA